>NW_027212040.1:0-283398 GCF_036971445.1 Narcine bancroftii | reverse complement strand
GGGGCAGGAGATTGGCAAGTCTGGTTCGCGCATGCGTGGTGAGTTCGCGCATATGTTGCAGATACGCATGTGCCGATTGAGGGCCACGAAGCGAAGCATTTCCGCAAGCGCCAACTGATGACTGGCGCATGCGCACAGAAATTAAGATGGCTGCCCCCATCCAATGGATCCTGAGTCACAAAGTCAATCTGGGCATTTTGGGTCTTTTGTGCCCTGTGTCTCTGTTCTCCTTTGTCAAATCATTTGATTTTAAAAATAGGCTCTCAGGCTTCAAGGCTCTTCGCACGGGGTCAAAACCTCGACTTGCGACCATCGTGGACCCCCCCCCCCCAACCAACGCGACCATTGTGGGAACTTTGGACTCCACTACGGTCGCAGGTCGGAGAGGACCTGTCGGGGTCATTGAGGCATTAAATGTATTTAGAACATTTCCATGAGTTAATTCCCTGTAGAAACACCAGTTTATCATTCAAGCTGTGTAGCCACAGCAATAATGCAAAATTTGAAGGCCATCATTACTAAATCCATTTTAATCAGCCTTCACCTTGTACAATGTTCAGTTGAGACAATAAAATCAAAATGCAAATTTTAACCTCTAGGAAAGATGAGTAATCCTCTGTACCATAGAATTATTGATGAAAAAATATTTGGAATATTTTGTGAATTCAGCTTCCAAAGAGGTGATGAAGACGATCCACAACATGATTTAAAAAAAATTAAACCCAGAACATTTATTAGAAGATGTTTATTACAATAAACATGTTCAGGTTCAGTAATGATCGATTCTAGAATGGCATGTGGCAGTAATAAAAAGAATGCAGGATAGATATATTCCAAGGAAAAAGAAATTAATGATTTGGATTGTGGTTTAAATGGTTTTGTGGCCAAATTTGCGGAGGTCACCAAGATAGGGAACAGAGTAGGAAATGTAGAAACCATAAAGTTGCAGAAGGATATAGACAGATTAGGAAACTGGGCAAAATGATGGCAGATGAGATTTAACATCGAGAAATGTTCAGTTGTACATTTTGGCAGTGGAAATAAACAGGAAGCATACTATTTGGATGGGATGAAAATTCAGACCTTGGATGTCGAAAGGACCTGGGTGCCCTTGTGCAAGGAAACCTAAAAGAAAATGGCCAGGTGAAATTGGTAATGAAGAAAGCGAATGCTATGTTGGCATTCATTTCAAGAGAAATAGTGTACAAGAGTAAAGAGGTGTTGATGAGGCTCTATGGGGCACTGGTGAGACCTCATTTCGAGTGCTGGGTGCAGTTTTGGGCCCCCTATGTGAGAAAGGATGTGATGTTGCAGAGGGTGCAGAGGAGAATGACAAGGATTCCCAGAATGCAAAATATAATGTACGAAGTGTGTTTGACAGCTCTTGGGTTGCATTCATTGGGGTATCGGAAATTAAAGAAGAAAGCTCATGGAGACATTTTGTATTTTGAAAGGTTTAGATAGGGTGGATGCGGGTAAGATGTTTCCCTTGGTGGGTGAATCGAGGACAAGAAAATTAGAGGTTATCCATCCTAAACAGAGATTGGAAAGAAATTCTTTAGCCAGAGGGTTGTGGATCTGTGGAACTCGCTGCCTCATACAGCAGTGGAAGCTAGATCACTGGGAGTATGAAAAAGGAAAAAAAAAACAGGTAGGAGGTTAAAAATACCCCCTGCCGTTTAAACCGCGCAATGCGGTAACTCCCAAAAAAAATGGGTGTGAGATAACTCACACGTAGCAGATGACTTTCAGGAAATAGTGCCCATCCAGTTCTCTCCCCCAATTCTCACTTCATCTTAAACTAACATCATCATTATTTAATATTCCTTTTTTTAAAAAAAAACATTAAAGAAAAAGAACAACTCTTCTTTTAATCAGCTCCAACTGCCGAGTCACCATTACAACCATTCCTTCTTGGAGCACGGCTCTTTTCTTCCATCTCTTGTCTCCTTAGAGTTCGCGGCGGACTACGTCTCTGTTGAAACCGAGTAATTGGCAGCTCTTGAGCAAATGCTATAGCTTCCTTTGGAGAATCAAAGAACTTTGGTTGGCAACCATCTTGAAAAACCTTCAAAACAGCTGGATATCTAAAGGTTGCCTTATAACCTTTCTTCCACAACAACTCTTTAGCAGGATTGAATTCCCGTCATTGGAACATAACTGCTTGACTCAAATCCGCATTGAAGAAAGCTCGATTATTTTGAATCATCAAGGGTGATTTTCTCTGTTGTGCATTTCTAATAGCCACTCGTAAAATTATTTCTCTGTCGTAATAATTCAAGCAACGAACCAAAACAGGTCTTGGACTTTGACCTGAAATAGGTCTTCTCTGCAAGGCTCTGTGAGCACGTTCCAGTATTATACCTTCCGGGAAATGTTCTTGACCCAGCACCTGCGGAATCCATTCAGTAAAAAATTTTCTTTGGTCTGGTCCCTCCATTCCTTCCGGCAAACCAATAATCTTTATATTGTTCCGTCTGGATTGGTTTTCCAAATAATCAATCTTTTTCACCAAATTTTTATTTTGAGTTTGTAAGTCTTTGACCATTTTGGTCACATCTGAAACATGATCTCGTATTTCGTCTATATCTTCTTCACACGAATTAAATTTATCTCTCACTTCAAGCTTAAAAGCTCCAAACTCAGCCATCTGTTGAGAATGTATTTTCACCACAGATTATTAAACCTAGTACCAAGTTCAGTCATAATCTTGGATAATCCCTGCATTGTATAAGATAATTTAGATTCAAGATTCACAAGAATCTTTTCAATTGGAAGAGATTCTGGCTCAACAGATTCCTGCTTCTTCTGCATAACCAAAGGGTCTTCTGTTGCTTCCTTCATTCTGGTTGCCTTCCTTGTAGTATAGCTGCGTGTGGAAACCCCAGCCACAGCCTCTCCAGCAATGACTGGAGGACGCTGGCCGGGGTTTTCCCCAGTCCATAATGTATTAATTTCTCCCAGTACATCAAGTTGTATAGGTTCTTTTATCTCAAAAGGTGCAGTTTGCAGCGCCACCGCTACAGGTGACAGATGCCTTTCCCCAGCCGGTGTTTCAGCTGGTAATACTTCAGCTGATGATACTACAAGCGGTTCATTCATAACATTGCCGTCAGATGCTACTGCGCATGTGCAAACCTGAGTAACTCTTTGTTCTAAAGGCTGTTTGGCGCCCTCTTTAGGGGGCTCTACCGATGTAACATAGAGCTCTGCATCCGAACACTGTACCTCTCTCCTGGGAATCATTTCACGCTGAGTCTTTTCTACAGGTAGGCTCCAAAACTTGAACTTTTGGAAAATAGTTTTCTGATGATCTGTTGTCATTTTTTTTGCTCTTTTTCACCAATTGTACCATCAGAAGTTAAATTAACAACACTGAAGTTATCTAAACTTTTAAAGAATTTTAACGGGCATTTCTAGACAAAACATTAAGATAGAGTCAGGAGAGAACTGGAAGGCACGTTTGATCCTTACGCAATCTTGCCACGCCCCCCGTGGCCCACATCATGCGGAGAAAGGTAAAGACATTACCTGGGACAATGAGGATTTGGAGGCGTTCCAGAAGGCCAAGGACGCACTGGCCAACACAACCGTTGTGGTACACGCCAGGCCAGGGACACCCACCACTCTCTCAGTAGATGCTTCCAGCACAGCAGTAGGGGGTGCACTGGAGAAATTCATCAAAGGGGAATGGCAGCCCTTGTCCTTCTTTAGCAGACACCTCTGGCCACCTGAACTCAAATACAGCGTCTTTGACTGAGAGCAATTGGTGCTCTACCTGGCAGTCAGGCACTTAAGGTATTTTTGGAAGGTAGACAATTCAGTGTCTTCATGGACCAGAAGCCATTAACTTTTGCCTTCCATAAAGTGTTGGACCTGTGGTCGGCCAAGCAGCAGCGACTCCTCTCCTATGAGTCTGAGTTCACTACAGACATTCAACATATCATGAGTGACGCACTGCCCCATCCCCGCAATCAAGTCTATCAAGGCCCTGTCCCAGTGAATAGACTACTTAGCCCTCGGCAAGGGACAGCAGGACGACCCTGAGATCCTTGCAAGCAAGACAGCAGTGTCCAGGCTCAGGCTGGAGGATGTTAACATCGACCCTGGTAAGTATACGCTCCTCTGAGACATTCCAATGGCAAACCCCACCTCATCGTGCCGACAGCATGGAGATGGCAGTTTTATGATGAGGTGCACAACCTGACAACCATCAGTACTGTCAAAATGGTGGTCAATAGGTTGGTCTTGCTGAGCCTCCAGAAACAGGTTGTCAGTGGGCCAAGGCCTGCACACTCTGCCAGATGACCAAAATGCAGACATACGTGAAGGCACCACCCCAGACATTCGAGCCAGCACCACATAGGTTCAGCCACATCTACAATGACATTGTAGGGTCACTACCGGCCTCCCACGGGACGAGTTACCTTCTCACCATGATTGCCTGCTCCATGAGGTTCCACGAGGCGGTCCAGCTGACTGACACAACCACTTGTGTCCTCCATTAAATTGGAAGCGGTAATAAATATAAAGGAAAGTTTGATAATAAATAGTCTCCCTTGCAGTTGGGGTACAATGTATTTCTTGAGATCAGAGGAATCCTGGAGCCAAGACAAATTGATCCTGTGTTTCCCAAGGATTTGATTGAGTTGTGGGGTAGTTGAAAGTGGAAGGGCCGAAAGGTCTCCTGCTCCTTCCACTGCCTTTGTTTTCTGTCTTGCGATGCTGATTGGGTTCACCTGTGTGTTCGCTCGCTCGCACGCTGATTGGTTGCTTCAGTTGCGCGAGCCAATGGGTTGATTCAGTGAGGTCGCTATTGGATTGGATGCTGAAGTCGGGTTGGATTGATGGGCGGGTTCGCGGGCTGATTGGCTCTTGCTGTGAGGAGGCGGGATGTTGGCGGCGGCGTCGTCTGCTCGGGGTCCGTCGCGTTGCCACGGGCCTAAAGGGAAGAAGTTGCCGGCAGCGCCGGGATCTTCCTCAGCCACACGGTCCAGGGAAAGCGGGCGACCCGCAGCCCGCCGGGCCCCACCCGGGAGTGGCCAGTACGGGTGGGGTGTTTGGGTGGAGCCGAGGCGTCGGTGCAGGGATCGGGTAGGGGAGGGGGATGAGGGAGAGGGAGGGGGATGGGAGGGGTGGGAGCCCGGAGGGGGCGGGGAAAGTTGAGGAGGGGAGGGGGCGGGGCCAGGCAGGGGTAAGGGGGAGGGTGAAGGGGGAGTTGGAGGGCGAGGGGGAGGCTGGGCAAGGAGGGTGAGGGGAGGGGAGGGCAGGGGAAGAAGGGCGGGGGGAGCAGGGCGGGGGGAGCAGGGCGGGGGGAGCAGGGCGGGGGGAGCAGGGCGGGGGGAGCAGGGCGGGGGGAGCAGGGCGGGGGGAGCAGGGCGGGGGGAGCAGGGCGGGGGGAGCAGGGCGGGGGGAGCAGGGCGGGGGGAGCAGGGCGGGGGGAGCAGGGCGGGGGGAGCAGGGCGGGGGGAGCAGGGCGGGGGGAGCAGGGCGGGGGGAGCAGGGCGGGGGGAGCAGGGCGGGGGGAGCAGGGCGGGGGGAGCAGGGCGGGGGGAGCAGGGCGGGGGGAGCAGGGCGGGGGGAGCAGGGCGGGGGGAGCAGGGCGGGGGGAGCAGGGCGGGGGGAGCAGGGCGGGGGGAGCAGGGCGGGGGGAGTGCCCGTCCCCTCTCTTTGTGTGTTGGCTTCCTCCTGCCCTCCACCCCCACAATTTAATGGTCCCATTTCTGACCTTCTCTTCCTCATCTTTCCTTGATGAAGGGACAAACCCACAACGTGTTTGATGTCTCTTTCTCTTTGCTCTATGCCTGTTTGACCTGCTGACTCTCTCTAACCCTGTGGCTTTACCCCCTCATCTTTCGCTGGTTTAACCCAACAGAGCTTGAAGAGCTCAATTCGTGAAGGGTTGTATCTGGATTTGAGTCATTTGACACCCTGTAGATTTCTTTAAATTGTGGCTCAAAAGCAACAAAAGGATTTCGAATCCTCGTCATCGGTCCTCTTTCAAACTCCTCTGAATTTCTTGGATGAAAAAACATTGCTCTGAAACTTACTCTGCAAGAGTTTATTTTCCTCTCTTGCAGGGTTTCAGAAGCTGTTCCACATGATGAATCTGTTCTCTTTTCAAAGAGACAGTGGAGTGGCTATTTTCTTCCACCAAGATTTCATCAACCCAGTCAAGGGCTGAACTAAGTCTCCATTTAAAAATGGTTATGTTGCAAATGCAAGATTACTTTGGCTTTATTCATCTAAAGTGGCCATTTCCATGGTCACAACGAGGCTGCTCTCTTGATCTCAAAGAGACGGTTAGAAATGGTCTTCCTCCTTCAAAATCCACTTGTTACTCCTGGAGAAAGGAGAAGACGATGTAACTGTACCTTCTCTGACGACTGTATCTTCAATCCTCTCTTCCCCACAGCATGGACAACAACTTCTGCCTCTCGTTTGTAATGTTTCTCTAGAATGGCTCATCCCATGACATGTGCCATCATTTCTGCCTTTAAAGTCCATTAAGTCTCTTCAAAAGTATGAATCATGAGCCAACAGACCATTGGGCACTCACCCATTTAATGGACCACACGTGCACGGTGCTGCATGCCGAGGAATGGCACGTTGATCTGTGTTGTCTTCTGCGGATAGGTGCAGGACATTCACAGGGCTTAATTTAAACCTGCTGGTTCCATGGATCGATAGCAAACTCTTAATAATGTCTCACCATGTCTCATTTGGCAGCCTATAATATACCCCAATAAGAGTACCCTCATCCTTATTTTTTCATTTTACCCACACTGCCTCCCTCGATGAGCCCTCCAGTCTCCTTTATCTTTCTCTGGATTCTAGATGTTGTAAGCCAAGAAACATTTTTGTAAATCTTCTCTGCACTCTCTCCACCTATCTATATCCTTCCTTTGACAAATGAGACCAGAACTGAACACAATACTCCAAACCTGGCCTCATCAATGCCTTCAACAGTCGCAGCACCATTTTCCAGCTGTACTTTATGCTATGATATATGAAGGCCAGTTTGCCATAACCACCCTGTCTACCTGGGAATCCACCTTCAAGGAACTCTGTACCGTAACTCCAAGATCCCTCTGTTCCTCTGCATTCCTCGATGCCCTCCCCTTAACTGCATATGTCTTATTTTGCTTATTTTTTCCGGAATGTTACACCTCAGACTTGTCAACATTAAATTCCTTCTGCCATCTTTCAGTCCACTTTTCCAAACAAACCAAATCCTGTAATCTAAGAAAACCTTCCTCAACATCCACCACTCCCCCTATTTTCATATCATCTGCATATTGGCTTACCCAGTTAACCATCCCATTTCATTCCCCAACCACAGATCGAACATTGCCCCCCCTGTAGTGGGCATCTCCACATACTGCTGCAAAAAGCAGTCCTGAACACATTGTACAAACTCTAAGCCATCCTGCCCTCTCACTGACTGTGTTTCCCAATCGATGTTTGGAAAATTGAAATCCCCAACCAACACCACCCTATTCCTACTGCAGATGTCAGCTAATTCCTTGCACATTTGCTCTTCTAGTTCTCCCTTCCCATTTGCCAGACTATAATGTACCCCTATAATAGTAACCTCACCCTTCTTATTTTTTAGTTTTACCCACACTGCCTCCCTTGATGAGACCTCCAGTCTCTTGCCTGAGCACCGCTGTAATATCTTCCCTGACAAGTAATGCGGAATATAAAAGAAGTCTGTAAAGTTTGAATAAAGCAGTCTTGTGTTGACTAACATGGGTATGTGTATGACTTTAGTAGCTGTACTGAAGTTGCCGCCAGAAATGGTGACCCCCGAATGCAAGATTCAGCCGAAGCTTGAATCTCCAGTGATCATGGACACAACGACAGCAGCTGATGCCACCACGGCTGCAGTTAAACCAGGTTCTGCCTATTTCTCCTGGAATTGACTAGACATGAGCTTTTAAATATGGAGGGCCTGAGTGACAGGGATCCATCTGATCTAATGAATGAGATGCTCGTATTAGCAGATGGCCATTCTCATTGTTTACTTTTTGAGACTCTATTCCTGTCCAAACTCCCAGGTCGTGTCGCAATACCAATCGTTAACATGGATTTCTGCCATCCCCATGATGTAGCGTGGGAGGCTGACAGGCTCGATCAAACTCCAACGCAAGTGTCTGGTCACGAACAGCCGCTTTGATCAGTAGATCCATCTCCCGTGTCCTACAAGCCTCCTATATCTGCAGTTCAGTTAAAGAAGGATGAATGCACTAATAGGTGGTGAGAATGGTGTTTCTACCATCGCCAATGGGGAAAAAAGCACATAGATGTGTCCCGCCATTTATCTATTAGAGAAAAAAGGCAGGAAATTTAAAAAACGGCTGCCAGTTGGGGCCTCGGCAGCTGGTACAAGTACCGACTGGCCTATTGTATCTTCAAGACAACGCTGGTAAGTACAAATATCCTGCCAACGGTGGGGCGTGGCAAGATGGCGTAAGGAACTGACGTGCCTTCCACTCCTCTCCTGACTCGAATTTATTGTTTTGTTTCTAAGTGCCTGTTAAAATTCTTTAAAAAGTTTAAAAATAGTAAGAGATGTTGAATTAATATCTAATGGTACATTTGTTTAAAAAAAGTAAAAGAAAACACCAACAGATTGTTAAAAAATTACATTTCTTGAAATTATCTGAGCCTACCTGTTTACAAGAAGCCAGGACTCAGCGTGGAATGGATCCAGGAGAAGAAGTGCAGGATTCGGCACTGGAGCTCTGCTCTGTACCGGTAGGGCTCTCTAAAGATGGCACTCGGCAGCCTTTAGAACAAAGGGCTGGCCGGGTGCGTGTATTTCAGACAACGCCCGCTGTGAGCGCTGTCACCGAGACTTTGACAGCTGAATCAGCTGGGGCGCCGCCAGCTGGAGAGTTAAAGAGCCGACCTCCGATTGATATAGCGGTGGCGCTGCGAAATGCACCACCAGTCATGACATTTTCCCCAGGTATGGATATAATGGAGGCTTTTGATGACATATGGCTTAAGGATAAGGATAACCCTGATTATCAGCCTCCTGATATTGCTGAGGGGGCTGTGGCAGGAGTTTCTACACGGAGCCATACTGCAAGAAAGGCTGCTAAACCAAGGGAAGGGACAGAAGATCCTTTGGTTTCTCAGAAACAGCAGGATCCTACCATGTCTGAATCTACTTTTGCTGATGTGATTGTTAAGAATCTTGAATTTAAGATGTATTCTTCAATGAAACAGCTCGGTAGCTCTATGAACCAGGTCTATTCTAAGCTTAATGAATTGGTGAATATCAATACTCAACTATGGAGCATTTAAACTTGAAACCACTGAAAGACTTGATATATGTGATCAAGGTTTAGTTGATGTACAAGACCAACTGCAAGATGTAAACAAAACAATTGAAATATTGCAGATTCAGAATAAAAATCTAGCAAAAAACGTTGATTATTTGGAGAACCAATCTAGACGGAACAATGTAAAAATTGTTGGTTTGCCAGAAGATATAGAAGGGCCAGATCTAATAAAATTCTTTACCAAATGGATTCCACGAGTGTTAGGGCAAGATAAGTTCCCTGAAGGTTTAATATTGGAACGTGCTCACAGAGCTTTAAGAAGGAAACCTTTTTTCAGGACAGAATCCGAGACCTGTTCTGGTCCGTTGTTTAAATTATTGTGATAGAGAGACAATTTTACATGTGGCTATTAGAAACGCTCAGCAAAATAGATCTCCTTTGATGGTCCAGAATAATCGTGTTTTTTTTTAAATCCGGATTTGAGTCAAGAAATTATGTTTCAACAATGTGAATTTAATTCTGTGAAAGAGTTGTTGTGGAAAAAAGGATACAAGGCAACTTTTAGGTACCCCGCGGTATTGAAGATTTTTCAGGATGGATATCAGCCAAAGTTTTTTAATAATCCTAAAGAAGCTATGGACTTTGCTCAATCTTTACCGATCACGCAATTTCAAGAACGACGTAGTCCTCCTCGGTCTCCAAAGAGAGTGGAGACACAAGATGGGAATCAGATTCCAAGAAGAAATGGAAACAATGGTGGTCGAAGTGATAAAATTGATTAAAACAAATAAATCTTTTTTTTTGGAAGATCTTAGTCATTAATGATAGTTTAATATGAAATGGGAGTTGGGAGAGGGAACTGGGTGGGCACTATTTTCGAGAAGTCATCAGCTATGTGTGAGTTATCTCACACCCAGTATTTTGTGGGAGTTACTGCATTGTGCAGTTTAAACAGGAGGGGGTAATAGTAACCTCCTGCCTGTTTTTTTTCTTAATTTTTGGGTTAAGGAGTGAAGTTTTTTTTATTACTTTTGTTTAAGTAATTTTTTTTTCTTTATTTTAATTTGTTTTTGATTGTAGTTTTAAGAGGGAATAAGAGGAAGGGTTCCTTCTCTTTTGGGGGGAGTTTCTTTTCTTTTTTTTCTTTCTTCTTTTTTCTTGGGTTGAGTTGTTGTAAGGAATGTCTAAATTGAATGTCTAAATTGAATGTGGTATTGGAGCCTTTATTGGACAAGTATCCAAGAGTAATTAAGAAATCGAAGATGGCAGTTCAAGTAACTAATATGATGTCAGATTTGAATTTAGTTGATATTTGGTGAAGATTTAATCCTACAGAGAAAGATTTTTCTTTTTATTTGTCACGACATAATTCTTTTTCTAGAATTGATTATTTTTTAATTTCAGCACATTTGCAGGATAGGGTTACATCTGTGGATTATAAGGCAAGACTGGTTTCGGACCATTCATCATTATTATTAAAATATCAGAGTTCACAGGATGTTCAGAGAGCTCCAAGATGGAGATTCAATATGATGTTACTGCAAAAAATGGAATTTATTAGTTATTTAAAACAACAAATTGAGGTTTATATTAGTAATTCTGTTTCTAGTCAATTTGTTTTATGGGATGCAATGAAAGTTTTTTTATGAGGTCAAATAATTAGTTATGCTTCTAAAGTAAAGAAAGAGAGAATTAAAGAGATTGAAGATTTAGAGAAAAAGATAACTGTTACTGAAAAAGAATTTAAAAAAAAATGCTACTGAAACGCAAAAGAATCAGTTAACTAATTTAAAATTTAAATATAATGAATTACAAACTTATCGGTTTGAATGTTTAATGAACCGAACTAAACATAAATTTTATGAATGGGGTGAGAAAGCTCATAAAGTTCTGTCATGGCAGTTAAAAAAGGAACAATTATCTAGAATTATACCAGTAATGAGAAAGAAATCGGGTATTACTTTTAGTCAAAAGGAAACTAATGAGGAATTTTGTAATTTTTACAAAAAAATTATATACTTCAGAATGTAAAGATGTAACTGAGGATGCTATAGATTCTTTTTTGAAAAATATTAAATTGCCACAATTGAATCAAGAAGATAGACAGGAGTTAGATAAATCCTTTACAGAAAAGGAAATAGAAACGGCGATAAGAGATATGCCAAATGGAAAGGCACTGGTGAAGATGGGTTTTATAAAAATTTTTATGCTGATATATTTCCTATATATAAGGATTTTTTACAACAAATTTATGACACTTTTCGATTACCCGAGTCTTGTTCCAATGCAATAATTACAGTTATACCAAAAAAAAGATAAAGCTCCTTTACAGGTTTCTTCTTATAGACCAATATCGTTGTTAAATATAGATTATAAAATTGTAGCAAAAGCTATGGCTAATCGATTTGCTCAATATTTGCCTAAAATAATACATAGTGATCAAACAGGATTTATAAAAAATAGATATGCATCAGATAATATTTTGCATTTAATAGCTTTGATAAATAAATCTAAATCTCAGATGAATTATCCAATAGTGGTTTCGCTGGATGCAGAAAAGGCTTTTGATAGAGTGGAATGGAAGTTTTTGTTTAAAGTACTTGAGAAATTTTGTTTTGGTTCTTCATTTATTGGATTGATAAAGGCTTTATATAATAGTCCGAAGGCCAGAATTACTGTCAATAGGCAGATTTCAGAATCTTTTAATTTAACAAGGTCTACTAGACAAGGGTGCCCATTGTCACCTGCTTTATTTGCTATAGTTATTGAGCCTTTGGCACAATTAATACGCCAGAATGAAAATGTTAAAGGCACGAGAGTTTTGAATGAGGAATATAAGATTAATCTATTTGCTGATGATGTTTTATTATATTTGGTGGATTCGGGTATTTCTTTACCAGCAATTCAAGAATGTTTAGAAATTTATGGTCAATTATCTGGTTATAAAGTAAATTGGACCAAAAGTGAAATTTTATCAATTTGTAAAAATGATTATTCAATGTATAAAAGTATTACAAATTTGAAATGCACTACACAAATTAAATATTTAGGAATTAATATTAATACGGAATTTCAAGATTTATATTCAATTAATTATCTTCCTTTAATAAAAAGGATTAAATTAGATTTGACTAGGTGGAAAGATTTGCCTTTGGGTCTATTAGGGAGGATTAATACTATAAAAATGAATATTTTTCCCTGAATACAATATTTGTTTCAATTAATTCCTTATTTTTTAAATAAAAGTTTTTTAAGGATCTATATAAAGCAATTAGAGACTTTTTATGGAAGGGAAAATTTCCGAGGGTAGCGATGAGAAAGCTGATGTGGGATTTTCAATTTGGAGGTTTAAGATTACTGAATTTTCAACATTATTATGAAGCAGCTCAATTTAAATTTCTTAGTGCATTAATGAATATGGATGATCCGCCCAGTTGGGCAAAGATAGAAATGGCAGTTAATTCAGAAAAATTTTCTCATGAGTTTTTGTTTTGATGGAATAAAAATTTATTACGAACTTATGATGTCCCAATATTGAAGCATTTATTAAATTTATGGACAAGTAAACTTAATAAATTGGGGATCAAAAGTAAATGGTCTGGACGATTGCCATTATATAACAATCAACTTGTTCCTTTTACAGTCTCCAATATTACTTTGAAACAATGGGAAAGGAAGGGAATAAAAAATTTATCCGATTGTTTTTCTGAGGGATGTTTTTGTTCTTTTGATGAATTACGAAGGAAATTCGGTATTAGTGGAAACTTTGTATTTGTGTATTATCATTTAAGATCTTTTGTAAAACAGATATGTGGTCGACATATGATTTTATTGCCTGATTCTAATTTTGAGGAATATGTACTTTCAATACCACAAAAGGGATATATATCTGATTTGAATTGTATTTTACAAGAAATTGATAGTAAAAAAGATTGGGATAAGGATAAGTTGAAATGGGAAAAAGATTAGGTTTTATAATAGCTGAAGAAGCTTGGATGGAAATTTGTCAGAATAGTATTAGGAAATTGGTTAATGCTAGATTGGCGATGATTAATTACAATTTTATACATCAGTTATATTTAACACCGGAAAAACTAAAAAAGTTTGGTCTTAGTAAGTCGGATTGCTGTTTTCGTTGTGACCAGACGGCTAATACTTTTTTGAATACTGTTTGGTTTTGTGATCGGTTGCAACAGTTTTGGAAGGGTATTCAATCTATATTTAATAGTTTATATAATATTTGTCTTGTATTAGATCCTGGTATATTTTTATTAGGGAATATGCAATCATTAATTGATTTGGGCCTACAAGATTATCAGATTTCTTGTATCTATTTAGCTTTAGCTGTGGCCAAGAAATGTATAGCTCTTACTTGGAATGATAGAAATATATTAACTTTAGATAGGTGGTATTTGGAGATGAAGTTCTGTTTGACTATGGAAAGGATATCTTTTTCAATTCAGGATAGGTTGAAGTGGACTCCGTTTGCTAAATATATGCATTTAAGTTTGATTTAAATATGTTTTTAAGTTTGATATTTTAGTATTGATAATTTTTTTAAATTTTTTTTAATTTTTTTTTTCTTTTTTTGATGTTAGCATCTTTATTTGTTATGTTTTTATCATTTTTTGTGTAAGGGTTTTTTATATAATTATTGTGCATTTTATTAACTCTTCACTCTTTCACTCTTTATTTTGGGGGGTTAGACTAACTTTAAGCTAGGTCATTAATGTTGTGTACTAATTTTGGGGGGGATTCAGTTTATTTAGACTGCCGATGTAGTATTCTAATTTTTATTATCTTATGTTTAATCTTTTACTGTAACTTTCTATTTTATTCATGTTATAAAATCTTAAATAAAGTTTTTTTAAAAAAAGAGGGTACCCGGGCTCCGCACTCACCACCTCCACTGATGTCACCAAGCTGGGGGGCCCCTGGACCTTGAATGGCACCCACTGGGTAGGCGGCCTCAGTGCCTACACCTGGCTTCCTACCACCTGGTAGGGCTGCCATTTCCCCACATTCGAGGTGCCCTACATCCACTCTCTCGATGACCTAGGGGAGCACCCAGCCTTTGGCGACCACTGGAACAAGAGGGCCTTTACTGCAGGTGAACTGTTCTGGATGATCGCCTTCCCCAGATATGGCACCGCATGGCTCTCCAACGAAATAACCGGATGGCCACCCTCCTGGAGTTGTTGGCCAACGAGATGGCAGTGTCCCTGCACCATACAAAGGACACCCTGACCTGAACAGTTGTGGAGCTGAAGGAGAGACGTATAGTGCCAATGCCAAATCGGATGGCCCTGGACTACCTCCTGGTGGCTGTGCTGTCAATGGCCAGGAGGGCTGCACCTACATTCCCAAGGAATCCTCTAACATCACCCACCTGGCAGACCACATTCGGGACTCGGTGGCCAAAATTCAAAAATCCTGGGACAGATCCACCAGTATCACCACCTCATGGGGACCCTGGGGGCCATTTGGCTCCACGAGGGGCATTTGGGTGACTATCATTCACTGGGGGATTGCACTTATTTTTGTTATCATTGCTATAGTTATTCCATGATGTGATTGTCAATTTATATGCATCTTTGCATTGCCCCGTTAGACCTTCTTATTACCTGTCGCACTTTATTGGCAAGCAGCATGTCTTCCGAAGGGGTGGATTGTCATGGAGAGGCAGTGTCCACCACCTGGTGGTGCTGCTGTACTCCTGTTCAGTGGACATACTACCTGTCAATCCAGGTCAAAGACTCACTCCAAGCCATCAAGGTGACCCTTGCGATTGGCCCACCTAAATCACCAGGAGCTGCAGTCCAGGCAGCCCGGCCAGACTCAGCCCTGACCTTCACCCAATTGGCCCAGGTGAATCACCTCGACTGACCCCTGCCGAGCCCCTGCACTTGGCTTCGAGCATTGGCCACAGCAGTCAACGGGGACCAGCCTTTCCTGAGTGATTGGCCCTCCCAGCACGGTCCCCCAGAACTATAAAGAACCATGTCCCCCTTTGTTCTGCCTCTTTCAACTCATCGTGGCTAGGAAGTAGCACCTTCCACACTGGGTTGGGGTGAGTCTCGAGGTCAGCTAGGAAGAGCCATGTTCATATCGGTCAAGGGGTGGGAGCTCACAGTATCACCTTGATCCTGAATGTTGAATGTGTAAGTTTATGTAATTTCCCCCAACCTCTGTCGGTTTCTCCCTCCTAATTAGAAGTGTATATTTACTCCCTGCGTACTCTGTGTATAGAGGTTTGCCTAACATATCGACCCTGTTGTCATGTTTCCATCCCCGAAATAAAAATGTGCTTTGTACCTCTGCTTTGGTCTGGTTCTTAACCTGTGGGACCCACACGAACCCGACAACAATGGAGGAGGGGAAGCAAAGTATTTTATCAGTAAATGGAGAGTCAAATCACAAGAAAAACACAGTTACATCCGATCAGAACGTGGCAAGAAATCAATGTAGGTTTAGGGAAAAAAGGTAGGGATCTCAAGAAAAGCACCAGTGGGTAAAAATGTGTTATTGCCTATGAACAGAGGGAATAGAATATTAAATTTGTGGGAAAGAGATTTTATAGACATCAAATATAATATGGGGAAAAGGATTTATATAAATCGAAACAAAGGTGGAAAGAAGATTGAAATATACAAATTCAAGAAGAAATAGGGTCAAGATTGTTTCAAGAGTGTTACAAATATGATTTATGTCAGTTATAAAAGCACAATTGTCTACATCAATTCTGCTCTACTCCATATAAATTAAATGGACTTATCTCCAATTATTCCGAGAAATGTTTTCAATGTAATAACGTGATTGGGACTTTTTTTTCCATTCGGTTTGGATCTGTGTAAAAGTGGAAGAATTTTGGAAGGATTTCAGTAGATTATTAGGACAAATTATGAAGATATAAATACAAAAGGACGTGAGAATATTTGTGCTTAGTCATATTTAAGATGCAGATACAAAATTGAAGTTGGATAAATATCAAACAAACTTTCTGAGTCTAGGCATAGCAGCAATGAAGAAATGTGCAGCACGAACATGGAGAGCAGAGAGTTTTGTAATGAGGGATGAGAAATTGAAATGCAAAACTGTGTCATCATGTAACCATATAATAACCATTTACAGAGCGGAAACAGGCCATGTCAGCCTTTCGAGTTCGCACCGGTTCACTAGAACAAATCCACTAGCTCAATCCTCACATTCTCCGCCAATATCCCTCCATCCTCCTCACCTCCATGTACACATCCAACCTTCTCTTAAATAACAGAAGGGACCCTGCTGTAACTATCTCATTTGGAAGAACATTCTATTCTGCCACCACACTCTGAGTGAAGAAGCATCCTCTAATATTTCTCCTAAAGTTTTGCCCTCTTACCCTTAACTCATGGCCTCTTGTTCCAACCTTCCCTTTCCTCGGGGGAATTAGTCTGTTTATGTCTATTCTATCTATTCCTTTCATAATTTTAAATACTTCCATCAAGTCCCCTCTCAGTCATCTGCATTCCAATGAATGAAGTCCCAGTCTCCTTAATCTCTCCCTGTAATCCAGATGCTGTAAGCCAGGCAACATCCTTGCAAATCTTCCCTCCACCCTCGCCATCTTATCTATATCGTTCCTATAGTATGGAGACCAGAACTGAGCACAGTACTCCAAACCTGGCCTCACCAATACCTGAAACAGCTGCAGCATCACCAACCAGCTCCTACACTCTATGCTATGATTTATGAAGGCCAGCAGACCATATGCCTTCTTAAACACCCTGTCTACATGAGAATCCACCTTCAGTGAACTCTGTACCATAACTCCAAGATCCCTCTGTTCCTCTGCATTTCTCGACACCCTCCCCTTAACTGCAAAGGTCCTATTTTGAATATTTTTTTTCCGGAATGCAGCAGCTCACACTTGTCAACATTAAATTCCATCAGTCCACTTTTCCAAACAAACCAAATCCTGTAATCCAAGAAAACCTTCCTCACCATCCACCACTCCCCCTATTTTCAAATCATCTTCATATTTGCTTTCCCAGTTAACCACCCCCTCATCCAAATTATGAATATAAATGATAAACAACAGGGGACCCAATACCGATCCCTGAGGCACACTGCTCGTCATAGGCTTCTATCCTAATAGAGATTTGTCCACCATGACTCTCTGCTGTCTATCTCCCAGCCACCTCTGAACCCATCTCACTATCTATTAATCCATCGTGGTGAACCTTCCTAACTAACCTTACATGCAGTACCTTATCAAAAGCTTTACTAAAATTTAAATAGATCTCGTCAACCGCCCTACCTTCATCCACTTTTCTTATCACCTCTTTAAAACCTCAACAAGATTCGTCAAACATGATTTTCCCTTCACAAACCCCTGCTGGGAGCGCCCAATCAATCCCTGCCTATCCAGATATTTGTATATACTATCTCGAAGAATACTCTCCATAACCATTCCCACCACCTAAGTCAAACTTACTGGCAATAATGACTTGGCCTACACCTACTGCCTTTTTTGAACAACAGAACTACATTTGCAACTCTCCAATCCCGTGGTACCACACCCTCCTCCAGTGATCTTTGAAAAATCACTGTCAGTGCCCCCGCTATTTGTTCCCTGACTTCCCTTAAAGTCCTGCGAAAAATCCCATCAGCACCAGGAGACTTATCCACCTTAATTGACCCAAGAAGCTCCAAAACTCTCACTTTACTAATCCCTATCCTTTTCATAACTAAACCATTTGCCTCTCTTATCTTGTATAGCCCAATGTCTGCTTCCCTCGTGAATACAGATGAGAAAAATGTGTTCAATATTTCTCCATCTCATACGGTTCCTGACATAGTTCACTGGTCCCATCATCCAGTCGACCTATTCTATGTTTAACCCTCCTTTTACTGTTCACATATCTCAACAAACCCTGAGGATTCACCTTTGCCTTATTAGCTATAGACACATCCCTTTTTATCTATCTCCTCAATCCCATGTTTTTTATATTTGGTGTAGGTCTCCCTCTTGTCCCGTACAAACTTCTTAATTTCACCAGAAAACCACGGCTCCCTCGAACCTTTAGTTTTCCCCTTTGGCCTGATTGGAACATAAAGATCCTGTACTCTCAAAATCTCACTACTAAATGCCCCCCCAAATTTTCTCTACATCCTTTCCAGGAAAAGGTTCAGCCCACACAACTCTCTGCAAATCCCTTCTCATTTCTCCAAATCTGGCCTTCCCCCACTCGAAGACCTTCAACCTCGGACCCGACCTATCCCTTTAGATCATTAAGCTAAAGGTAATGGACCCATGATCACTGGATCAGAAGTTCGCCCTAACGCTCACCTCTGTCACCTGCCCCATTGCATTCCCAAACAACAGATCAAACACTGCTCCCACTCTAGTTGGCGTCTCAACATATTGCTGCAAAAAGCAATCCTGAACACAATGCATAAATACTAAGCCATCCTGCCCTTTTACTGACTGCGTTTCCCAATTGATGTTTGGAAAATTGAAATCCCCAACCAACACCACCCTATTTCACTTGCATATCTCACCTATTTCCTTGCACATTTGCTCTCCTAGTTCCCTTTCCCCATTTGGCGACCTATAATATACCCCATAATAGTAACCTCACCCTTCTTATTTTTCAGCTCTACCCACACTGCCTCTCTTGACGAGCCCTCCAGTCAATCTTGCCTCAGCACTGCTGTAATAGCCTCCCTGACATGTAATGCCACACCTCCCCCTCTTAATCCACTAACTCTGTCACACTTAAATCAGTGAAATCCTGGAACATTCAACTGCCAGTCACAACCTTCTTTTAACCACATCTTGCTAATGTCCACAACATCATAATGCCACATGTCAATCCACATCTTTAGCTCATCCAGCTTCCTTACTCACTCCTCGCATTAAAATAAATACAGGGATCTCCTACATCCTACCTTCTGCATATCCTCCTTTCTACCATTCTCACAATTTTCACTGCAACATCTGTTTACGACTTCCTGCTTTTCCTCCCTCAAATTATATAAACTTGTCCCTTCCTTATCCTACTAACTCTCACCCTATAACTATCGCCCTTTTCCTTTTATCCCGACAGAGTTTGACACCACACCTCTGCCTACCATAGTCTGACTATCCCCCTCCTCAGTATTCAAGGTGGAGTACTGATTTCTGAAGATTACAGACTCGGGTGCTTGCACATGAATCTGACCCCTCCCTTTCCTCCTCCTAATGGTAACCCTCTGTCCCTCGTCCCGTGAGCCCCTGTGCGACCACCTGCCTGTAGCTCTTGTCTACGATAGCCTCATTCTCCCTAACAAGAGTAAGGTCATCGAGCTGCAGCTCATGTTCCTTGACCCGGTCCTTCAGGCCACATGCCTTGCCCGTGATGACCTCACTCTCCTTAACCAGAGGGAGGACTGGAGTCTGTCTCTGGATTCTCTGCTCAGAGGACCATCACACATTATTCATCAAATCCTGGTCTCTCTGTGTCAGCAGGAATTCCGTGCTGACCACTACCTGATGGCTTTATGGTCAAAAGTGTTTATCTATGAAAACTTTTCCACAAAGGTGATGTGGCAAAGTCCACCTGACTGGGACATTGTGCCAATCCTTCAGAACACCTGAGACAGGTAGATCCTTGGTTCATAGCGGCACTCGGTGCCCTTGTACTTAGTTTCCATGCTCAGTCTGATGCAACCTCACACGATGAAGGCCACATTGGTTACGCCCTTAACCCCATTGTCATGGAATATATATTTGGGAGAATCTGGTAAAATTAGTGTAGGTTAAATACATACACACATTTTAAAGCATATCTGATTTGAAATACTGAAGAATTCATATTCAGTTACATCACAGAAACTATGGAGAATGCTATGCACATTTGTCAAGTAGCTGCTAATTGAAATGAGGTCATGAAATAAATAGACCATTGTTTTGGTTTGGAGACAGGCTGGCTGGTTGAATATCTACAAAGTGCTGATAGAAAGGTCACCCCTGGGATTTGTTTAGCTAAGACAAGGGCTTGCCAAAGAAGGATAAGTTCTGTTGTTTGCTGAAGAGGTGGGGGGGGGGGGGGTTGCAAGTGAGAGAGTCACATGGGCTTTCTAGCAGTCTCAGTTGGAGTGAGAGAGAGAGAAAGGGGTGAAACAAGCTCTCTCAGCCAGGCAATGAAACCAGCTGAACAGTGCAAGCTAGGAGAAGATTGCAGGAAACAGAAAGCTCCAGAATGGCGGATGGCTGGAAGGGCTATCCGTCTGATGTTTCTCTCGGAATAGGTGCAACAGGAAGGAACACTGTGCTAGCCTGAAAGAAAGAGGTTATCATCTGGAGAACCCTGATGGGCCAAGTTTTATCAGCGAGACATTGAGGTGACTAATGGTGGTAGCTCAGTTGTGGAAATCCTGGAACAACAAATCTCTCTCTAAAAACCCTATGGAACTTTCTTGAGTGGCAAAGCCTGATGAACTTTATACATGTTCAATTCTGTGCACAGTATCAGAATTGCCTAGAACCAATTAACTTGGAAGAATGAGAAGTAAGATTGAACTGTGAACCAAATAATTTTTCTTAAATTTACACACACATCATACACATGTGCTTAAATTAGAAGGGGATTAAGGTTAGTTAAGTTAATAGAGATAAGTTAAAGTTTGATTCTGTTTTCATGTTTAAAGATAATTAGAAACAACTTATCTTTATATAACGACTTGTCTTGGTGAATGTCTATTGCTGCTGGGTTTTGGGGTCCTTTGGGCTCATAACACCATAGTCTGGCGATGTACATGGACCTCCTTCCCACTCCATCCATTTTGGATCCCACATGAAGAGGGAAACTGCTCTGGTAATATCCAGGGCAGAGGTGTGTGGGATGGGCCACGCCTGCATCACACGCAGCAGTACCGAGAGCACCTTGCACCTGATGACCAGGTTCTTCCCCATTACTGAGAGGGAATGTCATTCCCACAGACCCAGTTTCTGGTGGACTTTTACAATCGGCTCTGACCATTTTTTTGTTGCATGCCTCGGCCCCTCCAAGCCAGTTCCCCGACATCTTCAGGTAGTCAGATCTGACTGTGAAGAGGACAGCGGACTAATTTACCAAAGTGCATTGCCTTGCGTTTGTTCCAGTTTACCCTGGAACATAGCATTGTATACTTCTGGGCCCAGCCACTTCCAGACTTGTATACAACTCAGCCGGTCTCCCAGAACTGAGGGCCTCTGTGCCGCTCCCTGTCTCCTGGAGCTGGGGGTCTCTGCACTCTTCCCCATCTCGCAGAGCTGGGGGTCACTACACTGCTCCCTGTCTCCTGATATTGGTGCTTTGTTCTCCACCAGTCCCACAACACAACCCAGACCCCTGAACAGAATGTAGAGGTGCAGAGGAATCAGTGAAAATATGGGTAGTTTTGCCAGGGTGGGGTCCATCCAGGAGCATGATAACAGCAGGGAACCCGTGGAAGGGGATGGAGGGAATTCGATGGTGCACCAGCAGGACACTGCTGAGGGTGCAGATTCCCTCGGGCTCTCGAGGGTAGAAGGTGCAGGTTATTCCAATGGTTTAGGTGAGACCAGGGTCCAAATTAGAACTGGCGCAGTTCGGGGGCGTGGCAAGATGGCGTAGGGAACAGACGTGCCTTCCAGACATCTCCTGACTCTGATTTATTGTTTTGTCTTTAAGTGTCCATTAAAGTTCTTTTAAAAATTTATAAATAATAAGAGGTGTTGGATTAGTGCCTAATGGTTTATATGCAAAAAAAAAAGGTAAAAGAAAACATCAACAGACTGTTAAAAATCTACATTTTCCGAAATTGTCTGAGCCTACTTGTTTACAAGAAGCCAGGACTCAGCATAGAATGGATCCAAAGGAAGACGTACAGAGTTCGGCATTGAAACTCCGTTTTAAGCCGGTGAGGCTCTTTGAAGGTCGCATTCAACAGCTTTCAGACCAAAGAGCTAGACGGGTGCCAGTATTTCACACAACGGCCACTGTGAGTGCTGTTACTGAGACTTTGACAGTTGAATCAGCTGGGGCGCTACCAGCTGGAGAGTTAAAGAGCTGTCATTCGACTGCTACAGTGGTGGCGCTGCAAAATGCATCTTCAATTACAATGGTTTTTCCAGACATCGATTCAGTGAAGATGATTAAAGAGATTTGGCTTAAAGATAACTCTGATCTTCAGTCTCCTGGCATTGCTGGGGGGACTTTGAGAGGGATTTTTATACGAAGTCAAACTGCTAGAAAAGATACTAAATTAAGGGAAGGGACAGAAGATCCCGTGGTCTCCAAGGACCAGCAAGACCCCATTATGCCTGAATCTACTTCTGTTGAAATGTCTGTTAAGGATCTTGAAGATAAGATATATTCTGTATCGAGTCACTTAGCTAATTTTGTGAACCTGTTTATTTCCAAGATTAATGTGATGGCGGAAGTCATTAATGGAGCTTTTAAGCTTGAAACCATTGAAAGATTTGAAATATGTAATCAAGGTTTAGTCGATGCACAGGATCAACTGCAAGATGAAAATAGAATAATTGAAACATTGCAGATCCAAAATAAAAATTTAGCAAAAAAGGTTGATTATTTGGAGAATCAATCTAGACGGAACAATGTGAAAATTGTTGGTTTGCCAGAAGGCATAGAAGGAACAGATCCAAGAAAATTTTTTACTGAATGGATTCCACGAGTGTTAGGACAGGATAAATTCCCTGAAGGTTTAATACTGGAATGTGCTTATAGAGTTTTAAGAAGAAAATCTTTTTCAGGACAGAATCCAAGATCTGTTTTGATCCGTTGTTTAAACTATTGTGACAGAGAGACAATTTTACCTACGGCTATTAGAAATGCCCCAGCAAAATAGATCTCCTTTGATGGTTCAGAATAATCCTGTTTTCTTCTATCAAGATTTGAGTCAAGAAATTATGTTTCAACGACGCGAATTTAATTCTGTGAAAGAACAATTGTGGAAAAAAGGACATAAGGGAACATTCAGGTATTCTGCGGTACTGAAGATTTTTCAGGATGGAAATCAGCCAAAGTTCTTTGACAATCCTAAAGAGGTTATGGACTTTGCTCAGTCTTTACCAATCATGCAGTTTCAGGAACGATGTAGTCCTTCAAGGTCTCCAAAGAGAGTAGAGATGTAAGGTGGGATCCAGATTTTTAAAAGAAATGGAAGCAATGGTGACCGAAGTGGTAATGTTGATTTAAAAAAATAAATCTTTTATCTTTTTTTTTGAGAAGAGTTTAAATAGTTTAAATAATGATGATAGTTTAATGAAATGGGAGTTGGGAGAGGGAACTGGGTGGGCACTAGTTTCCAGAAGTCATCAGCTACCTGTGAGTTATCTCACACCCAATATTTTGGGGGAGTTACCGCTTTGGGCGGTTTAAACAGGTGGAGGTAGTCGTGACCTCCGACCTGTTTTTTTTTCTTTTTAATTTTTGGGTTAAGAAGTGAAGTTTTTTTTTTAATTATTTTTTTAAATAAATATTTTTTTTAACTCTTTTTGTTTTCTGATTGTAATTGAGAGGGAATTTGGAGGTTTTTTCTCCTTTTTTTTCTCTTTTTTTGGGGTTTATTTTTCTCTCTTTTTTAAGAGGATGATGTCACAGAAGATAATAAGTTAAAAATTGAGGATGTTGAATTAGATGAAGAGGAAGATGAGGGGAAAGGTGATAAGAAGAAAAAGAAGAAAACCAAGTACAAATACATTGAGGGAGAAGAGTTTAATAAAATTAAGTTAATTTCGATAGAGAATTTTACAACATTGTTAATTAATTCTTCACTCTTTATTTTGGGGGGGGGAGGGTTGGACTAATTTTAAATTAGACGATTAATGTTGTGTTATAATTATCGGGGGGGGTTAATTTGTGTAGTTTAATGATGTAGTATTCTAATTTTTATTATCTTATTTTTATTATTTCTTTAAATGTAATTTTTATTTTATTCATGTCATAAAATTTTAAATAAAGTTTTAAAAAAAATGTCTGCATGCTGAAAGACTGACAGGTTTAACATTGAATATAAGATGCACAGTACAAGCACTTTGGCCCTCAGTGTTGTGCCGACCAATGTATTCCTACCAAAATAAAAATAACTCACCCCTTCCTCCCTCATAACCCTCCGTTAATCCACGTGACTCAGAGCCTCTTAAAGGCCCCTAAGGTTTCGGCCTTCACCACCACCCCTGGTGAGGCATTCCTGACACCCACAACTCTGGGTAAAAGAAAATCTCCCCTCAACCTTCCTCCCTTTGTTTTGTACAGATGTGTTTGCTACTCACATCTGGGTTTCAGGTAGACATTGTCCGATCCAGGAAATCTCCTCTGCACCTGCTCCAAAGTACAAGGTTAAATTTAGTACCATTGGATAACACAAGTACAACCTGATGAAACAGCGTTCTTGGGGAAAACACATGTAAACACACATTTTGATCATTTTGTGAATAATCCTAGTAGATCACATTGATATTTGTGATCAGGGTGGGCAGGGGGAGTCACCAGTGTTTCTCTCGGCCACTCATGGTCCCTTGGATTGAACTCCGATCATTTACAAATATATTTTATTGATAAATTAAACACTACAAAGAATTCACACAATTAAAAATAACACAAATTAAACACAAATACACGAGTCAGAGTTAAAAGAAAGAATAAAGAAATTTCCCCCCCCCATAAACCACCCCATCCCCCCTCCATTCCCTTGATAAAAGAAAAAGAAAAATGAGGACAAGGGACCCCTACCAGGAGTGATGAAAACTTTAACGTTCCTTTTCAAAAACTGAGGCCTTCAGGAGAAAGGGAATGTCTGAGCTTCATTTAAATATTCATACCCACCCTTTGTAAATATGGGCTCCATATTCTTACAAAATATATGGTTGTTACTGCCCGCTAACCGGGACGCAACCCAGTACACAAGATGGCTGACGAACGTGGTGACTGCGCAGATTCCGCAGGGACAGACAAACTTCGTCCCAGGTGACAACCCACATGGCGGGAAGGAATGAGCAATGGTGGGAACACCCACCAATCCAAGGCCGGTGCTACTGTCTCGTAAGTTCTGTCGTCAGCAGTGAAAGAGTATACAAGCAGAGCTGCCAGTTTAACAAACCAGTCTTCGACTTCTTGGGTGTGTGTCATTCTTTCCACACTTTGGTGTATCGTGCATGCTTCATTGGTGACCCCGACAGGTCCAACCACTAGTTGGGCCTGAAGATGACAGATCAGGTGGTTCTTCATGCAGTTTAGTTGAAGCTGTCAATATTCTGGGCATCACAACCACACGTGGTTTAAACAGACCGAGGCCCAATTCTAGCAGATCACCGCCAATGACATGCGTGACTACTATGTGGTGAGCTCGCTCGACTAGGACACGGCAGCAAGGGTCTTTGACCCCCTGCAGCAGCCTCCTGAGCAAGGCAAATACGATACCCTCAAGGAGCGATGAACCCCTACCTTTGGGTTCCCGCAGACAGAGTCCCATCTACCCTACTGAGCCAAATGCTTGCCCTTGCTGAGGGACACAGGCCTTGCTGCTCTTTCAGCAGATTTTCCTGGAACAGCTGCCCCTGCGCCTCCCCCCTGCACATGGTACCGAAGCAGGCAGGAGGGTGGAGGCCATGTGGTGACTATCCCTGCCCCAACGGGACCACCCCACTGGAATGTTACCTCGTGCCTCATATCCAAAACTTTGTACAAACTTACAAGGGGCGGGGTTATTTTCCAAAGTTGACCCCATCAGGGGCTATCTCCTGATCCTGGTCCAGCACAATTGCATCCCTTAAACTGCCATCGTTACCCCTCTTAGAATTTTTGTATTCATGTAAATGTCCTTTGGACTTAAAAATGCAGCCCAGACCCTTCAGAGGCTGATGGATGCGGTGGGCTGGTATTTCAGCTTCATGTTCATCTATTTGGATGATATTCTCATCACCAGTCGCATTCACACAGAGCATGCAGCCCATCTAAGAGTGAGTGTGCGCCAGGCTGCAGGAATTTGGACTAAGGATAAACCTTGCTAAGAGCCAGTTCAAGCTGGAAACGTTCGACTTCCTTGAGGGTTGAATCAATAGGCACGGAACTAAACCCCTGCTTGAAAAGGTAGAGGCTGTTTAGTGCTTCCCCAAACCACCTCACCACCACCACAGTGAAGGGGCTGCAAGAATTCACTGGTGATTAACTTTTATCACTACGTCACACTGACAGTGGCCCGCATCATGCACCCACATTTTGCACTTATGGCGGAGAAATGAAAAGACATTAGCTTGGTCAATGAGGCTTTGGAGGTATTCCAGAGGCCCAAGGATGCACTGGCCCACACCCTTCTGGTACACACCAGGCCAGATGCGCCAACCACTCTCTCAGTAGAAGCTTCCAGTTCAGCAGTAGGGGGCGCACTGGAGCAATTCATCGAAGGGCAATGGCTGTCCATGACCTTCTTTAGCAGGCAGCTCTGGCCACCTGAACTCAGCTACAGTGCCTTTGACCGACAGCAATTGGTGCTGTACCTAGAAGTCAGACACTTCATGTGTTTTTTTTGAAGGTAGACAATCCAGTGTCTTCATGAACCAGAAGCCATTAACCTTTGCCTTCCATAAAGTGTTGGACCCACGGTTGGCCAGGCAGTAGCAACACCTCTCATATGAGTCTGAGTTCATTACAGACATTCAAAACATCGTAGATAAAACCAACATGGTGGCTGACGCACTGTCCCACCCCACGATCGAGTCAGTCCCAGGGAATAGACTCTGCAGTCCTAGGCAGGGCACAGCTGCAAGATACTGAGATCCCGGCAAATGGGACAGCAGTTTTCCAGCTCAGTCTGGAGGATGTCGCCATCGACTCTGGTAAGTAGACGCTGCTCTGCGACATCTCCACTGGCAAACCCCGCCCCATCATGCTCAAATCCACAGGATCATTCTTGTAAACCTCAAAGAAGAATTCAACACCTCAGCAGCCGGGATGGTGATACCAGGAAGGTTTTGGCTGCTGCCAAGAATCCACAGGACCTGACGGCCTCAATGACAAAACAAAAGGAAAGATGGGAACTCAAGCCCCTCTGCAGCCTCCTCTGAACAGCCAGGCCAAATCCTTGGATCCAAAATTTCAGGGACCTGTGTGTATATTTTTGATCGGAGTGTGGCTATAGAAAGTAGCCGAACACAACACGTCGACATGTGTGCTGTATATCGGAGCGAAGGAAGAGATCTTCACCATCGACCACCTCAAGCCAGCACATCTGGACATTAGCAAAGTCAGGGTATTCCACTCAGCCCCCACGATGCAGAGTTTGAAATTTAGATGTGAAGTTAATAACATCCATGATGAGAGGGTTGTATTATTTAAGTAAATCCTTAAATTCTCTGTAAAATTCAGGAGATCAACCATCTTCCCTTGGTGATTTATTTGACTGTAATTAGCCTCGGACCTTTTCAATTTCTTTTTGTGTGCCTCTGATGGATATAAATTTGTATAAATCTGTGTCATTAATTTCTATTGGATTATATGAGAGTTAACTTGCTCCAGTTTGAATTGCATCAGTTGTCCTTCAACTTTCTTCTGTTCTCAGTTGCCAGAACAAGACCACTTGGCTTTCTCCCTTCATGTCGTTTTCAGCTCTCGAAGGATGTGACGTATTGGAGCTTTTTGTTTAAAAGTAATTTTTAAAAATTCCTTGGAACCAAACTGTTGGAACTCCTTTTCCAATTTCCAAATTTGTTAACAGCTCTTCTATTTCTGCCATGTATTTCTTCTTCATCCCTTTTGTATGTGATATTATCCCCATAATATAAAACTATTGGGCGAAGAGGCACAGTTTGACTCGCACAATAACTGGTCGCTAATATCCTTTCCAAAATCTGGTTTTTGAAGATGGGTGGGGTTCAAACGCCATCTCTGTGAATTAGTTGTCAGCGTCCGTCTCACCTCACTACATCACGTGACCCTCACTAGGAGATGTTAAGGAAGGTTTGCTTGGATGGAAATGGTTTTTGAATATTTTATTTACTTTTTCTTCAAAAATATACTTGATAAATATTTCAATATCATAATATGAAACTTTTTTCTTACAATCAACAAAAGCCTCCCTCCCTCCCTCCCACCCCTTCCAAACAAATGAATCCGCTCACCATTAGAGTTTATATGTCTTTTAAATATATAGTATCCAATTGGGGAAACCATGCTTAAATAAATATAATAGTTGCATTTACAGTCCCTTTTCTTTTTTATGACTATATTTGAGCCCCAATGTGGTCCAGGACCGGCTGCCAGATCTTTACAAAAGTGTCATATTTATTCTTTAAGTTAGATGTGACTTTTTCCATGTATTTCCAGCTGTCCATTTCTGCCATCCATTCTGCTAGAAGTCTGACGTCCAAGTGATCGCGCCACTTTTTTTGCTCCAGCCAATGCTATTTTTATCAATGAGATTGTATATTTGTTCAATTTGTTGCTGACGTCCATAACATTACCTAGTAGATAGCACTTTGGGCTGCCCGTGAAAGCCACTCCTGTTATCCCTGGTTAATTTTTCTTGCCAAAATGGCCTCACCTTCAGCCACGACCATGTGGCACGACAAAAAGTTCCTGTCTCAGTCCCACATCTTTTTTTGTTTATCATTTACATCAATGCAAGCATTAAGCCAATAAAGAGAATATCTTACAACAACAGAATGCAAAATGATACCAAATCTTTGGTCTATTTTCTGCACACCGCCTCCTTCCTTCTCCCCAAAGAAAAAGAGAAAAACACCTCAATTTATACAGTTGGTATTATTCCCAGAGTTATTTGATTTTCTAGCTAATAATTATTAACCATGAACTGGGTGATGTGGAAGATGTCAATGGACTTTTATTCGCCATATCCATGTACCGTTCCTGATCTGATTCCTCAACCAGAAGTCAATGTTTTTCTAACATGCTACTTGGTTCGGGCTGTGAGTTAGGGGAGATGGCGACTGGAGCTCGGGCGACGATCTGGAGAAGGAGCTTGGAGAGAGTGATGGGCAGGTAAGTTGTTAATTTCAGGGCTTACCGGGGCTTGGACCTACTTGTTTCAGGCTGTGAGTCAGAGGAGGCGGGGACTGGAGTTTGAGCAACGATCTGGAGGAGGAGGAGCTTGGAGAGAGTGAGGGGGTTAATTGGTCAAGGGGCCAATAAAAGGAGGATAAGTATAGGGGAGCTGCCAATGTGGAGCAGCCCAGTGAGTGAGTGGCACAGGGAAGGTGTGGGTCCTTGAGGCTTTGGCTCCAGAGGCTGAGGATGAGCGTACTGCACTAAAGGTAAGACATTCACAGTTAATTTAATACAGATCTGTTAATTTTTTGACTTTGTAAGGTGTGAGGAGAAGGAGGCAGGATGAGTATCAGGGCAGTTTTCTGCTCTCAGTGTTATATGTGGGAAGTAATGGAGTCTTCATGTCTCCCGGATATCCACGTGTGCACAAAGTGTGCTGAGCCACAGCATCTAAGGGATCGAGTCAGGGAATTTGAGCTGGAGCTCGATAACCTTACTCTGGTTAGGGAGAATGAGGCTATCGTAGAGAAGAGCTACAGGCAGGTGGTCGCACAGGGGCCCACGGGAGGAGAGGCAGTGAGTTACCGTTAGGAAGAGGAAAGGGAGGAGTCAGGTTCATGTGCAAGCACCCAAGTCTGTAATCTTCAGAAATCAGTACTCCACCTTGAATACTGAGGAGGGGGATAGTCAGACTATGATGGGCAGAGGTGTGGTGCCAAACTCTGTAGGGATAAAAGGAAAAGGGCGATAGACATAAGGGATTCAATGGTTAGGAGGGCAGATGCGATAAGGAAAACCGGATGGTGGTTTGCCTCCCTGGTGCCAGAGTCCGGGATGTGATTATGCACGTTCAGAACATCCTAAAAGGCGAGGGGAAGGAGCGTAAGGTTGTGGTACATATTGGTACCAATAATGTTGGAATGAATGAGTATAGGAAGTTGGGTAGGGAGCTTGAAAGGAGGACCACTGAGGTTGTAATCTCTGGATTGCTTCCTATGCTACATGACAGTGTGGGCAGAAATAGGAGGAGGTGGAGGTTAAACATGTGGCTCAAGGGGTAGAGTAAGAGACTGGGTTTCAAGTTCTTGGACAACTGGGACCTTTTTTGGGGAAGCTGGGACCTATACCATAATGATGGGTAACATCTTAATCCCAGAGAGACCAGTCACCTAGAGGGGGCATTTGCTAGGGCTGTCAGGGGGGATTTAAACTAGTATGGTTGGGGATAGGGTTTCAGGTTTGGCAGGACAGCAGGGTGAGGGTTAGTCAGAGAGGGAAAGAGACAAGTTTAAATAATTTGAGGGAGGAAAAGCAGGAAGTAGTAAACAGATGTTGCAGTGAAAATTGTGAGAATGGTAGAGAGGAGGATATGCAGAAGGTAGGATGTAGGAGATCCCTGAGTTGTATTTATTTTAATGCCAGGAGCGTAGTAAGGAAGCTGGATGAGCTAAAGGTGTGGATTGACATGTGGCATTATGATGTTGTGGCCATTAGCGAGACATGCTTGAAAGAAGGTTGTGACTGGTAGTTGAATGTTCCAGGATTTCGCTGCTTTAGATGTGACAGAGTTGGTGGATTAAGAGGGGGAGGTGTGGCATTACATGTCAGGGAGGATATTACAGCAGTGCTGAGGCAAGATAGACTGGAGGGCTCATCAAGAGAGGCAGTGTGGGTAAAACTGAAAAATAAGAAGGGTGAGGTTACTATTATGGGGGTATATTATAAGCCTCCAAATGGGGAAAGGGAATGAGGACAGCAAATGTGCAACGAAAAAGGTGAGCTGTGCAGGTGAAATAGGATGGTGTTGGTTGGGGATTTCAATTTTCCAAACATCGATTGGGAAACGCAGTCAGTAGAAGGGCAGGATGGCTTAGTGTTCAGGATTGCTTTCTTCAGCAATATGTTGAGACGCCAACTAGAGGGGGAGCAGTGTTCGATCTGTGGTTTGGGAATGCAAATCCCAAATCTGTGGTTTGGGAAAGTTTGGGGGGGTGGGTGGTAGGCAGGTTCCATGAACTTTTGACGGAGGTGAGCATTAGGGAGAACTTCAGATTCCGTGATCATGGGTCCATTAGCTTTAGCTTAATTATGGAAAGGAATAGATCTGGTCCGAGGTTGAAGGTTTTTGAGTGGGGGAAGGGCAGATTTGGAGAAATGAGAAGGGATTTGCAGAGAGTGGTGTGGGCTGAACTTTTTCCCAGAAAGAATGTAGAGAAAATTTGGGGGGGCATTTCGGGGTGAGATTTTGAGAGAACAGGATCTTTATGTTCCAGTCAAGACAAAGGGGAAGACTAAAGTTTTGAGGGAGCCGTGGTTTTCTGGTGAAATTAAGAAGTTGGTTCGGGACAAGAGCGAGGCCTATAACAAATATAAAAAACAAGGGATTGAGGAGATGTACGGTCATTACTTAGTTTGCAGGAAGAACCTTAAGAGGGAAATTAGAAAGGCAAAAAGAAGGTATGAGGTGTCTTTTGGTAATAAGGCGAAGGTGAATCCTAAGGGTTTTTACAGATATGTTAACAGTCAAAGGAAAGTTAAACATGGAATAGGTCCACTGGATGATGGGACCAGTGAACTATGTCAGGGACCGTATGAGATGGAGAAATATTGAACATTTTTTTCTCATCTGTATTCATGAGGGAATGGGACATTGGGCAATACAAGATAAGAGTGGCAAAGGGCTTAGTTATGGAAAGGATCGGGATAAGTAAATTGAGAGTTTTGGAGCATCTAGGGTCAATTAAGGTGGATAAGTCTCCTGGTCCTGATGCGATTTTTCACAGGACTTTAAGGGAGGCCAGGGAACAAATAGTAATTGACAGTAATTTTTCAAAGATCACTGGAGGAAGGTATGGTGCCACCGGATTGGAGGGTTGCAAATGTAGTTCTGTTGTTTAAATAAGGCAGTAGGTGTAGGACAAGTAATTATCGGCTTCAGTGGTGGGGTAGGTTATGGAGGGCATTCTTCGAGATAGTATGTACAAATATCTGGATAGGCAGGGATTGATCAGTGACACCCAGCATGGGTTTGTGAAGGGAAAATCATGTTTGACAAATCTTGTTGAATTTTTTGAAGAGGTGACAAGAAAAGTGGATGAAGGTTGGGTGGTTGACGAGATTTATTTGAATTTTAGTAAGGCTTTTGATAAGGTTATTTAGGACGGTTCAGTCACTAGGGATTAATAGATAGTGAGCTGGGTTCAGAGTTGGCTGTAAAACAGACAGCAGAGAGTCATGTTGGACTAGTGTCTGTCATGATGGAAGCATATGACGAGTGGTGTGCCTCAGGGATCGGTGCTGGGTCCTCTGTTGTTTACCATTTATATTCATGATTTGGATGAGGGGGTGGTTAACTGGGTAAACAAATATGCAGACAATATGAAAATAGGAGGAGTGGTGGATGGTGAGGAAGATTTTCTTGCATTACAGGATTTGGTTTCTTTGGAAAAGTGGATTGAAAGTTGACAGATGGAATTTAATGTTGACAAGTGTGAGGAGCTGCATTCTAGAAAAAATAACCAAAATAGGACCTATGCAGTTAAGGGGAGGGGGTCGAGGAATGGAGAGGGATCCTGGAGTTATGGTACAGAGTTCAATGAAGGTGGATTCCCATGTAGACAGGGTAGTTAAGAAGGCATATGGCATGCTGGCCTTCATAAATCATAGCATAGACGAGAGTAGAGCTGTTTAACACATTGGTGAGGCCAGGTTTGGAGAATTGTGTTCAGTTCTGATCTCCACTTATAGGAAGGATATAGATAAGGTGGAGAAGGTGCAGAGATTTACAAAAATGTTCCCTGACTTACAAAATCTAGAGTACAGAGAAAGATTAAGGAGACTGTTTCTTTATTCATTAGAACATAGACGGTTGAAGGGGGTTATGATAGAGGTATTTAAAATTATGAATGGAATAGATAGCCTAGACATGAGTAGACTCTTTCCCTGAGGGCAGGGGAGGTTGGAAGAAGAGGGCATTAGTTAAGGGTAAGGGGGCAAAGCTTAAGGAGAAATGTTAGAGGATGCTTCTTCACACAGAGAGTGGTGACAGAATGGAATGATCTTACAGAAGAGATAGTTGCGGCAGCGTCGATTCTATCATTTAAGTGAAGGTTGGATGTGTACATTGATGAGGGGGTTGGAGGAATATAGGCAGAGTGTGGGATGGGGCAACAAGTGAAGTGGTTCATGTGAACCAGCACGGACTCTAAGGCCCGAAATGGCCTATTTCCATGCTGTAATCTGTCATATGGTTATACGTGGCAGGCTCCATGGGACAAGGTGGGACATCATTAAGAGTTTCCTGCCGGCAGGATTAAATTAAGCCTCGTGAATATCCTGAGATTTCCGGCAGGAGACTCCACAAATTAACGTGCTGTTCCTCGGCACGCTGCACCACGCACGGTCCATTAAATGGGTGAGTACCCAGCTGTGTCTTATGGTTTCACGCACTCACTGAATCACTATTATTCTGCCTCGTCCCACTGACCAGCATCCAGTCCATAGCCCTCCATCCCCCTTGTATCCCTGAACTTGTCCAAGTTCTTCAATACTAACATTGAGCTCACATTTCCTCATGCAGCTGGCAGCTTGTTCCACTCTCCCACCACCTTGTGTGGAGAAGCTCCCCCTCATGTTTCCACTAAAATTCTCCCCTTTCATCCTTAGCCCATGTATTAAGGACTTCTCCAAGAGGCGGAGTCTCAAGAAAACAACCTCTATCCTCCCCCTTCCCACCCAGGCCAGGCCTTCTTCACACTGCTATCACCAGGGAAACAGGTCCAGGAGTGTGAAGACGAATACCCAATGATACAAACTTAGCTTCTCCCCCTCTGCCATCTGATTTCTGAATGGACAAGGAACCAGAGTCACTCCTCACTTACTCTTCAATTTGAACAAATAGATTTATTTTTTTAAAATGTAATTTAGAACAATATTTGCACCTGTATTGCTGCCACAAAATGACAAATTTTGTGACATGTTCATCACAATAATTTTTTTTATTCTGAACACTGCGCGTACATCAGAAAACACTCATAGCTCAGAAAACAATTTGAAAAGATGAATTAACTATTTCCATGCTCCCTTCCCTTTTACAATTATTTTTCTTATCCCACTCCATAATCTAGACATCTCCACTTAACACAACCCATATTTCTTCTCCCATTCAAAGCACTCAGTAATACACCAAGGCAATAAAATAAAAACTCAATGCTGGAAAAATAATCGGAGTTAAATCCTTCAGGTTGAAAACCTTTCACTGGGATTCAGAAAGATGATCAAACAAACCTGATTCTATTTGCTGAGAAAAAGAAGAGGGGAAATAACAAACTGAATACATGGGATGAAAAGCCCGAGCAGCAGAAATGGCAGTGGTGCTGGATGAGTGGAGTCGACTCATTGATCAGCATATCTGTCTGGATGGAGGGGTAAAGAATAAACAAGACAAACATGATGCCGTCACTGTGAGGTTCAATACGACAGCTGCAGAGAATATGAAATGAAGGAATGGTGAAAATACTTGTTTTTGGATCAATGTGACAAAATTTGACCTTACAAAAAAAAACAAAATTGCTTTGCTTTGCCAGAACTCTCTAGATCAAGGGACACAATAAAATACTCCAGAAGCCAACATTATGAAATTGAACAGCCAAGTTATAGAAATCGGCAGCAAGAGATAAAACACAGTTACATAATTCCATGAAAGTGGTGTCACAGGAAGACTGGGTTCTAAAGACAGCTTTTGTCATCTTGGCCTTCATTAATTAACAAAAAGAAAATAGGAGTTGGAAAGTTATGGTGAGGTTGGATAAGATGTTGGTGAGGCCACATTTGGAGTATTGTGTGCAGTTCCGGTCACCTAGCTACAGGATGGGTATTAGTAAGATTGAAAGAGTGCAGAGAAGATTTACCAGGACACTGCCAGATCTTCAGGAGTTGAGCAGGTTGGGACTTTATTCCTTGGAGTGTCTGGATTGCTGCCCGTGCCACGAGCTAGTGAGGGTAGAAATAGGAGGATGTGGAGGATGAATGCGTGGCTAAAGAGATGGTGCAGGGGGAAAGGGATCATTTCTGGATCATTGGAATTTCTTCTGGGGAAGGTCGGACCTGTACAAAAGTGACGGACTCCACTTGAACTGGAGGGGGACCAATGTGCTGGCAAGCAGATTTGCTAGAGCTGTGGGGGAAGGTTTAAACTAGTTTCGCAGGGGGGTGGAGAACAGAGTGTGAGTGCAGTGTCAAGGGAGCATGGCCACCTAGATAGGAATAATAACGATAACAATGGTAGGATGGAGATTAGGATAAAAGTTAGAAAAGGGAATATAGGTGAGGGTCACTCTCTGAAATGCATATATTTTAATGCAAGAAGCATAGTGAACAAGGTAGATGAGCTGAGAGCATGGACAGATACTTGGGGTCATGATATTGTGGCAATTAGTGAGACCTGGCTACAGGAGGGGCAGGACTGCCAACTTAATATTCCAGGATACATTTGTTTTAGATGTGATAGAGCAGGGGGTAAAAAAAGGGGGAGGAGTTGCTCTGCTTGTAAGGAGCACATTACTGCCGTGAAGTGGTAGGATGGTCTGGAGGGATCTTCCAGTGAGGCTGTTTGGGTGGAATTGAGGGGTGAAGGAGGCATGAGGATGCTAATAGGGGTGTATTACAGACCACCAAATGGACCAAGAAAATTAGAAGAACAGATTTGTAGGGAGATAACGTATATGTGTGAGAATCATAAGGTAGTGATCGTGGGAGATTTTTAACTTCCCTCACATTGATTGGGATACCCATACAGTTAGAGGGCTGGATGGGCTAGAGTTCGTTAAATGTGTTCAAGGTTGTTTTCTAAATCAATTAGTAGAAGACCCGACTCGGGACGGTGTAATACTAGATCTCCTGTTAGGGAAGGAGCTAGGTCAGGTATCGGACATTAAGGTTGGAAAACACATTGGGTCTAGTGATCATAATTCTGTTAGTTTTCGGGTAGTTTGAGGGAAGAGCAAGGAGGGGCCTAAAGTTGAGGTTCTGGATTGGAGAAGAGCAAATTTCGAAGGAATAAGAATGGATTTGGGGAGTATTAAGTGGGACAGGGTATTTTCAGGTAAGGATATAAATGAAAAATGGAGGATATTCAAAAAAGAAATTTTGGAGATACAGAGTAGATATGTCCCAGTGAGAATCAAAGGAAAGGCTGGAAGTCACAGGGAGGCTTGGTTTTCGAGGAATATTGGAAATCTGGTTAGGAGTAAAAGGGCGGTGTACAAGAGGTATAAAGAACAGGGAGCTGACAATTTGAAGGAGGACTACAAGGAGTGTAGAAGGAATCTTAAGAAAGAAATTAGAAAGGCCAAAAAAAGGCATGAAGAGGCTTTGGTAGACAGAGTAAAAATAAATCCAAAGGGTTTCTATAGGTACATTAAAAGTAAAAGATTAGTGAGGGATAAAATTGGACCCCTTGTAGATAGCGAAGGTAGGCTGAGTGAGAAGTCAGAGGAAATGGGGGAAATTTTGAATGAACCATTCGAAGTAAAGAAAAATAGTGGGGAAGTCATGAAGCATATAAGGATAACTGAGGAGGTAGTGATGGGTGTGTTGAAAAAGATAAAGGTGGATAAACCTCCAGGACTGGACAAAATATTCCCAAGGACACTCAGGGAGGCTTTTGGACAGATAGTGGGGCCATTAACAGAGATATTTAGGATGTCACTGGTCACAGGGGTAGTGCCAAAGGATTGGAGGGTGGCGCACATGGTTCCTCTGTTTAAGAAAGGGTCCAAATGTAAACCTGGGAATTTTAGGCCCGTGAGTCTGACGTCTGTGGTGGGTAAGTTAATGATAAGTGTTCTGAGGGAGGGTATTTACAAATATTTGGAGGTACAGGGATTGATAGGGAGTAATCAGCATGGTTTTGTCAGGGGTAGATCATGCTTGACAAACCTGATTGAGTTTTTCGAGGGGGTTACAAAAAAGGTTGATGAAAGGAAAGCTGTGGATGTTGTCTATTTAGACTTTAGTAAAGCTTTTGACAAAGTTCCCCACGGGAGGTTAGGAAAAAAGGTGGAGGCATTAGGTATAAATAAGGAGGTAGTGAAATGGATTCAGCAATGGTTGGATGGGAGGTGTCAGAGAGTAGTGGTAGAAAATTGTTTGTCCAATTGGAGGCCGGTGACTAGTAGAGTTCCTCAGGGATCGGTCCTGGGTCCACTATTGTTTGTTATATATATTAACGATCTGGAAGAAGGGGTGGAGAATTGGATAAGCAAGTTTGCGGATGATACAAAGATTGGTGGTGTTGTGGACAGTGAGGAAGATTACTGGAGATTAAAAGGTGATTTAGGAAGGCTGGAGGTGTGGGCTGAGAAATGGCTGATGGAATTTAATACAGATAAGTGTGAGGTGTTACATTTTGAAAAGGCAAATCTAAATAGGTCATATGCATTAAATGGTAGGCTATTGAGATGTGCAGAGCAACAAAGGGATTTAGGAGTTGTGGGAAATAGTATCCTCAAGGCTAATACTCAGGTAGATGGTGTGGTGAAGAAGGCATTTGGAATGTTGGCCTTCATAAATTGGAGTATTGAATTCAAGAGTAGGAAGGTTATGATCAAATTGTACAAGGCATTGGTGAGGCCAAGTTTGGAGTACTGTGTACAGTTTTGGTCACCAAATTATAGGAAAGATATAAACAAAATAGAGAGTGCAGAGAAGGTTCACGAGAATGTTGACAGGATTTCAAGGTTTGAGTTACAGGGAAAGGTTGTGCAGACTGGGGCTTTTTTCTCTGGAGCGTAGAAGATTGAGGGGAGACGATAGAGGTGTTTAAGATATTAAAAGGGACAGACAGAGTAAATGTGGATAGGCTTTTTCAATTAAGAGTGGGGGAGATTCAAACTAGAGGACATGGTTTAAGGTTGAAGGGGAAGAATTATAAGGAGAACATGAGGGGAAATTTCTTTACGCAGAGGGTGGTAGGGATGTGGAATGAGCTTCCGGCAGACGTGATCGAGGCGGGATCATTGATTACATTTAAGGAAAGACTGGATAGTTACAAGGAGAGGAGAGGACTGGAGGGGTATGGACCGGGTGCTGGTCAGTGGGACTAGGAGGGTGGGGATTTGTTACGGCTGAACTGGCCTGTTCTGTGCTGTAAGTGGGTATATGGTTATATAGTTATCACTGTTAAACCTTCTCACTACTGTGCACCCTGTGTCATAGTACCAGTCTCAATCTACCTAAAATCAGCATTAAACCTTCTCCCTAATGTGAACACACTGTCACAAAATCTGCCTAATTCTACCGTACATTAATGTTAAACCTTCTACCTACTGTGAAACCGGTATCACTGTATCTGCAACATTGAATCGTATATTACCATTAAACCTCTTTCCCACTGTGAACCTGGTGTCACAGTATCTGCCCCAGTTTATCTTACATCACTGATAAACCTTCTTCCGACTGTGAACCCGGTGTCACAATATCTACCTCAGTCTACCATATATCACTGCTAAATCCTCTCCCCACTATTTACCCAGTTTCACAGTATCTATCTCAGTCAACCTTACATCAGCTTTAAACCTTCTCCCCACTGTGAACCCGGTGAAATAGTATCTGTCTCAGTCTCCCGAAAATCACCATTAAAATTTCTCCCCACTGTTAAATCTGTGTCTCTGTATCTGCAACAATGTATCACGTGTCACCTTTACACCTCCTCCACACTGTGAACCCGGTGTCACAGTACCTGCCTCAGTTCATTGAACCTCACTATTAAACCGTCTCACTAATGTGTACCCAGTTTCACAGTATCCATCACTGTCCACCGTACATCTCCGTTAAACCTTCTCACAACTGTGAACTCATTGTCACAATATCTGCCATATCTACCGTACATTAAGTTAAACGTTCTCCCCAATGTGAACCATTTGTCACTGCTTCTGCCATAGTTTATCGTACATCACAGTTAAACCTTTTCACTGCTGTGAACCCATTGTCTCAGCATCTATCTCATTATCATTAATCCTTCTCGCGACTGTGAACCTGGTTTCACATTATCTTACACAGTTTATCGTACATTAGTGTTAAACCTTCTCACTGCTGTTAACCAAGTGTCACAGTGTTTGTGATAGTTTTTCGTACATCTCCGTGAAACATTCTCCCCACTGTGAAGCTGTGGTCAGATTACCTGCCTCAGTCTGCCAGATACAGCACCGATTGCTCTCAGCCAAAGGTGCTGTAGTTGAGTTCGGGTGGCCAGAGGTGTCTGCTCAAGAAGGCCAGGGGCTGCCATTGCCCTTCAATGAAATGCTCCAGTGCGCCCCTTAATGCTGTGCTGGAAGCATCTACTGTGAGAGTGGTGGGTGTCTCTGGCCTGGCGTGTACCAGAAGGGTGGTGTTGGCCAGTGCGTCCTTGGCCCTCTGGAACACCTCCAAATCCTCATTGTCCCAGGTAATGTCTTTACCTTTCTCCGCATGATGTGGGCCACTACTGGTATGAATTGGTTATAAAAATTAATTGTACTGGTGAATTTATGGTGTGTTTGGGTAAGCATTGAACAGCCTCTACCTTTTCAAGCACGGGCTTAGTTCCATGCCTGTTGATTTGATGCCCCAGGAAGTCAAACGTTTCCAGCCTGAACTGGCACTAAGTAAGGTTTATAGTAAGTCCAAATTCCTGCAGCCAGGCGCACAGTCGTCTTAGATGGTCTATGTTTAGCTTCATTGCCACCACCTTGATATCTTGTGGTTACTGCCACCCTCTGCTGTTGGAGAATATATTTCTTGGTCTCAGCCCCTCAATGTGACTAAGAGCCCCTTAAATGTCCCTAATGTTTTGGCCTTCATCACCACTCCTGGCAAGGCATTCCTGGCACCCACAACTCTGTGTAAAAACAAGTACCTCTCATATTGCCCTAATCCTTCCTCCCTTTGCTTTTGTCAGATGTCTTCTAGTGTTTGCAACTCCCATTTGGGTTTCAGGCAGACCGAAGGGCATCTTTCACCGAGTTTCTGGTCTTCTGCAGTTCTGGATGTCTGTCTCTGGATACTCTGCTCCGTGGACCACCCCGCAGTATCCCATCTAGTCCTAGAGTCTCTGTGTCAGCAATGCTCTGCTGACCACTGCCTGACAGCCTTGTGGTCAAATGTGTTTGTCTATGAAACCATTCCCAGGAAGGTGAAGGGGCAAAGTCCTGCTGACTGGGTCATTGAGCGGTACCAGGGCCAGACCAATCTTTCGCAATACCTGAGCCAGGTAGATCCTCAGCACATAGCGGCATTTGGTGCCCTTGCACTTTGGTTCCACGCACAGCCACACACAATGATGGCCATGCTGGTTACACACTTGCCCCCATTGATTGACCATGTACATGGACCCCCACATGAATAGGAAAACTGTTTTTGGAATTGCCAGGCTGGAGGTGTGGGGATGGGCCACACCTGCCCCACGTGCAGCAGTACCGAGAGTTCCTTGCACCTTGCAACTGATGATCAGATTTTATCCGATTGACAGAGTTGGGCATCTCTGTGGTTCTCCCTGTCTCCTGGAGCTGGGGGTGTCTGTACTGCTCCCCATCTCCTTGAGTTGGTGCTTTGTTCTCCACCAGCCCCACAAGACAACCAAGACCTTTGGATGGAGGGCAGAGGTGCAGAGAGATCAGTGAGAACACGGGTAGTTTCAACAGGGTGGGGTCCATCCAGGTGCCTGATAACAGGAGGAAACCAAGGGGGAAGGAGAATGCAGGACATTCATTAGCAAGACATAGAGAGAGAATGGGTTCCTCAAACTCTTGAGGGGAGAAGGTGCTGATCGATCCATCGGTTTAGGTGGGGAAGGGTATAGACATGGCAGCTCACTGGAATTGTCAGCGGGATACTGAGACTTGGGAGAGGAGGGGAAGGAGGGTGCAGTAGTGTTCTGACGAGAGAGTGCTGAGGGATAGGCAACATTGGTGGAACCTCAAGGCAAGGGACCCCTGATTGTTTGGAGGGATGGGATTTGTAAATAGATATCCAGCACAGAGCCTCTTTGTCCCCCTGCCATCAGGAAGGAGATATGGAGGAATAAAAGCAGGACAGCCAGGCAGCTTCTTCCCACAGGCCATGAGATTGACAAGGCAACATGAGCTGGCTGGGAGCAAAGAATGAAAAGGGGGAGAGGAATATGGGCTGATTACAACTGCTCAGCTAGCAGGAGAGAGGGGCCAAAGGGCCTGTTTCTGTGTTGTCTATCTGAACCAGCCTTTTGAGTTCAAGCTTAAAAAAATCCCAACCATTTTTTAATTTAATAATAACGGTACAGAATGAATCAAGAGACAAGATGTCTGTCCAGCAGCGAGCATCGAAGGCACTTCCTGAAACCGAGGCTCTGAAACCACAGGGAGGTTCTGGCCGGAATGAGGTCCGACCTGCTAGAAGGAGGAGAGGAGAAGCAGGGATAATGTAGGGGAAGGGGTGGGGAAGGGAGGGTGTAGAGATACCTTCCTCCATTCACCTCCCTTTCCTCCACCCCATTCCCTGTCCTGGGTAAACTTGTACCTCTCACTTTGTTCATTTTAGATTGGTCACAGTGTTCGAGCTACCAAAAGAAAATAGACACCCACACCGAGAGCAGTTCAGTTTAAACAAATGTTTATTACAAATTCAAAAGCTGATTTCAAACTACAATATGCAAGCCCTTCCCAATTATACTTATCAACGCCTGGACTGGTCCCAACTGCCGAAGCAAGGCAATGACTGCACACTTGTAATAGGTTGTCGGGGCACCGGTAGCAACTTCTCCACCTCCCTCAACCGGGACGTTAGCTGGACTCTAGAAGTTCTTCTTGCTGAAAGATGTTGCCACCTCTCGGAGAGTCTCAAACTTCAGCAGTGGGATGGGATCATGGCTTACATTACCCAAAAACTGCTTAACTAAGCATTTATTCCCAGCACAGTAAGAAAGATAAGCAAGCAAGCTAGCATGTTAGGCTTCTAATAAATAACATAATTTTCAGCTTATCACTTTGAATACAATGGTTATTTTGCATCAAGGCTAGGCCTCTGACAGTCTGTGACCAAAACAAGCAGGAAGATTAAATGTTCTTGGTACACAGATGTCCTTTTGTCAGATAACTGCATCTCTGGCCCCTCGGTGGAATTTGGCTTAAGTCTGCTGATTGTAAAAAAAAAGCAGGTTCTCAGCCTTGCAGAAGCAAAGGTTGCAAAAGTAAAAAAAAAACATGGTTTAAATCTTCCATTACATTCCCCTCCCCATACCCCTGCCCATTACCCTCCCCATTTCCTTCCCCCGCTCGCCTCCCAGTTCCCCTCCCCCTTTCCATTCCCCTACTCCTAACTCTAACCCCTAACAAACCCTAACCTTAACACTACCGATACCCCCTATCACTACTCCACATCCCCTAACTCTACCCCTATCACATCCCCTAACTCTATCTTTACCCCTACGCCATGCCCTAACCCCAACCCTAATACTACCCACCTTCCTCTAACCCAAACACTCACCCCTCCTCTACCTCCTACTCCTACCCCCTTCCCCTAAACCTAATACAAACCCACTTCCCCAAACTCTAAACCTAACCCTAAACCTAGAACTAATTCTAGCCCATGTCTCCTAACCCTAACCATGATGTTACCTCTATCCCGGCCCAAACCCTTACTCTCACCCAACCCAAGCCTAAACCCTACCCCTATCCCCTACACCAATCCCCTTCCCCAAACCATACCACTTATCCCTATCCCATACCCACACCCCCAAGCCTACCCCTTACTCACCCCGCTTCCATTACCCTCTTTCTCCTACCCCCCCTTCCCCTACCACTCCTTCCCCTAGGTTAGGGTAGGAAGGAAAGGGGGAAGGGGAAGGGGAGGTGAAGGGAGGAGGGCTTGGGTTAGGGCATAGGTGTGAGGGAAGGGGTTTGGGATGGAGGAGGTATAGGGGAGAAAGGGGGCGTGGGTGAAGGGACATGGAAGATGCAGGGAATGGGGTTGGCAGGGCCAGAGGGAAAAGAAGGGGAGAGATTCAGGCATCATGATGTTGTCCGTCCTCTGTTCAGCTGGAATGCGAGGTTTTTCTGGACTCGTGTCTTGTCTCTGAGATCACTCCTCCTGGGAAGAGAAATACCAGTGATAGAGATGCTGTCTCCGAGGCCTGATCATAATGATTTTGGAGGGTCCCAACTCTTCCCCCATCACTCCCCTCCCTACCCCTTCACACTAGGGCTTTCCACTTCCTCTGCTTTACCTGAGGAAGTGTGTTTTCGAGAAAAGCACAATCTATCTGTGCAGAGCTCAGAGCACCATGTCCCTATCAGGCAACACCCTGGTTCACCACTACATGGCAGCAAGGTGCTGGACAAATCATGGATGGATCGGTCGAGTCCCTTCAGCTGACCCATCTGAACCAACCCCACAACAATATTACCCTTCCCTCCCTCACACCAGTACCCTCTGTTTTTCTTTTATTCCTGTCCCCATGTTAAAATCTTTTTTATGCCTTTTTTGGACCAACCTCCTTTAAATCAAATATTATAACAATTAATATCAAATCACAATGTTACAGTGTTTACAAATATATGTTGATAACATATAAAAAAAGAAAAGAAAGGAAAAGAAACTAAGATACTACTGTAGCAGCGGCTACTCTGTTACTGAATGACCTCACAACCAGACGGGTTGAATTCAGTGAGCAAAAACTCCTTTATTCAGGTCTGCCTGGCTGGTCTTATGCTCCCATCCCGGACCTGGCTGAGAAGCACACCGGAGGCCCTGACGTCGCTGGGGGGTCACGTGGGCCGCAGGTAGCGGGCTTCTGAGTCTGGTGCCGAGGTCAGGGAGAAACCCCCGACAGCGCCATTTTGGCTGGCTGCCCCGCCACGTGCGTGACATGAGGGGCTGGATCGCCTGCCTCATGGCTTGCCGCCACACAGCCCCCCCAGAACCGGCGCCAATGGCCTTTTTTGCCGGGCGGCCTCGCTTCTTGGGTTGAGCCGTGACCACTGGCTCGTTGGGGTCGAGGTGTGCTGTCTTTAATCTGTTCACAATAAACAGTTCCCTCTTACCACTGATGTCTGGTGTGAGGGTGGATCCCGAATGCTGGATGACTCTGTACGACCCTTCATGTGGTCTTTGAAGGAGTGCTGTGGAAGGGCCTCATCTGATAAAAACATCCTCTGCGGAATACAGCTCACTGAGGATGTAAGAGGCCTGTGTGCCAAGTCTGGGCGGTGATCGGGGTGTGAAGGATTCCAACTGGGCCCGGAGGCGAGGAAGTAAACTGTGCGGTGACTGTTGCAGGTTGTGAGGTGCATTGATAAACTCACCAGGCAGGGCTAGTGGTTTACCATAGACCAGATCAGCAGATTACATCTACAGGTCTTCTTTGGGGGTCGAGCGGATTCCCAGGAGTACCCAAGGCAGCTCATCCACCGAGTTGGGGCCGGTGAGGCAGGCCATAAGTGCCGACTTAAGGTGGCGATGCAATCGTTCGACCAGTCCATTGGCAAGTGGGTGATAGGCCATTGTGTGATGAAGCCCAATTCCCAGTCTGTTGGTGAGCTGTGCCCAGAGTGCAGAGGTGAACTGCGTGCCACATTCGCTGGTGAGGTGGACCGGGACGCCGAACCAGGTAACCCAACCGGTCAAAATTGCTTGGGAGTAGGAGTCCTTGGAGGCATCTGGCATCAAGATCACCTCAGGCCAACGAATGGTGCAGTCTACCACTGTGAAAAGGTAACAGTTACTTCAGGAAATGGGTAAGGGGCTTGCAATGTCCACATGTATGTGGCTGAAACGTTCTCGGACGTGTTCAAAATCCTGCATGAGCATTCTGGTGTGGCTGTGTAACTTGGAAAGCTGGCAATGGGTGCAGGTTCTGGCCCAGTCCACAATCTGCTTTCGAAGCCCGTGCCAGATGAAGTGTTCTGCCACCATATGAACCTTGGACCTGATGGAAGGGTGGAAAAGGTCGTGGATATGGTGAAGATTTGCCTGCGCCACTGCTGGGGAACCATTGGATGCATCTCCTCGTCGGACTTCTGATCCGGGACAAGCTGGTCGTAGTCTAGGCTGGGTATCAGCGAGCAAATGGCCGGTTGGGACAGTGCTTCAGTGACCACATTGTCTTTCCCGACCTTGTGCTGAATGTGAGTGGTGAACTCCGATACAAAGGACAGGTGACGGTGTAAGAGGGCTGACCAGGGATCTCTAGCTATAGCGAGAGCCTGAGTGAGGGGTTTGTGGTCGGTATAAATTGTGAAAGGCCTCCCCTCCAAGAAATAGTGAAAATGAGGCACAGCAAAGTACATGCGTAGCAACTCAGTTGAAAGCACTATACTTGCTGTCTGGTGGATGAAGAAGTTGGCTAAAGAATTCCAGTGGTTTCCACTGTCCATTAACCTGCTGCTCCGAGACAGCACCAATGGTATTGGCAGAGGCATTGATGGAGAGCACCATAGGAAGGTCGGTGCGTGGGTGGAGGTGCAGGGTAGCCTTCATGAGGGCAACTTTCGTGGCTTTGAATGCCCTGTTGGACACTGGAGTCCAGGCGAGTATCTTGTCCTTGGCGAAGAGTGGCTGCATGATGTGTGCAGCTCCTGGAATGAATCGGTGATAGAAGTTGACCATACCTGCAAACTCTTGTAGCCCCTTGAGGTTGTCCGGGCATGGAAAATCTCTGATTGCAGTGACCTTCATAGCAGCTGGTGTAGCTCCTTCGGCCATGATGATGTGGGCCAGAAACTGCATGGACTCTTTCCGGAACTGGCATTTGGCCAGGTTGATTGTTTGGCGAGATTCGGCCAGTCGGGAGAAGAGGGTGTGCAGGTGAGACTTGATTTGTGCCCAGTCTCTGCTGGCGACAAGAATGTCATCCAGATAAATGAACATGAAATTCAAATCCCTGTGCAGTGTATTCATGAGGTGCTGGAAGGTCTGGGTGATGTTTTTGAGCTTGAAAGGCATGCATAGAAATTCGAACAAGCCGAAGGGGGTGATGATGGCCGTGTTAGGGATGTCTTCAGGCTACAATGGGATTTGATGATACACGCGCACCAGATTGACCTTGGAGAATAACCTCGCGCCATGCACATTGGCCGTAAAATCCTGAATGAGAGGGATGGGGTAACGGTCAGGTACTGACGTGTCATTAAGCCATCGATAATCTCTGCAGGGGCGCCAGCCACCAGAGGCTCTGGACCAGGTGGAGCGGCGAGGCCCCAGTTCCTGCAGATGCGAGAACTCCTCTTTCGCTATCTGGAGCTTATCCGGCAGGTTTAACAGTAATGTACAATAAACTGTGTCAGATACTGTGACACGAGGTTCACAATGCGGAGAATATTTAACAGTGATATATGGTAGACTTTGGCAGTTACTATGACATCAAGTTCACAGTAGTGAGAAGGTTTAACAGTAGTGCATGATAAGCTGTGGTAGATACCGTGATACCAGGTACACAGTTGGAACAAGGTTTTATGGTGATGTAATATTAACTGTGGCAGATAAAGTGACACCAAGTTCACATTGGGGAGTTTATGGTGATGTACAGAAGACTGACGCAGATACAGTAACACTGCATTCACAATGAGGAGAAGGTATATCAGTGATGTACAATAAACTGTGGAATATACTGTGACTCCAAGTTTACAGTGGGGAGAAGGTTGAACTCTGGTGTATGATAAACGGTGGGAAAAACAGTGAAAAATGGGTCAACGAGGGGAGAATGTTTAACGGTGATGTACAGTCGACTTTGGCAGATACTGTGACACCGTGTTCACAGTACTGAGAAGGTTTAACAGAGATGTATTGGAGAACAAGGCAGATTCTGTGACTCCGGGTTTACTGTAGTGAGAAGGTTTTAAAATGATGTACAATAAACTGTGGCAGATACTGTGAAATCTGGTTCACAATGGGGAGGAGGTTAATGGTGATATACGGGAGACTACGTAGATACGTTGATACTGGGCTCAAAGTAGGAAAAAAAAGCTTTATTGGTGATGTATGGGAAACTGAGACAGTTACTGTGACACCAGGTTCATAGTGGGGAAAATGTTTAACAGAGCTATACGATAATCTTTGGTGAATACAGTGACACCAGCTTCACATTGGGGAGAATGTTTAACGGTGATGTACAATAAATTGTGGCAGATACAATAACACCAGGCTCAAATTGGGGAGAAGGTTTACTGATGATGTACAGTAGACTTTGGCAGACTCTGTACACCAAGTTCACAGTAGTGAGAAGGTATAATAGTGATTTACGATAAACTATGGCAGATACAGTAAAAACGGTCTCACACTTGGGAGAAGGTTTAATGGTGATGTGTGGTAAACTTAGGCTGATACTTTAACACCAAGTTAACAGGGGGAGAATATTTAATGTTGATTAAAGGTAGACGGAGGCAGAAACTGAGAGACAGGATTCAGAGTAATGTGAAGGTTTAACAGTGATTTACTATAAACTGTGTCAGATACTGTGACAAGATGGCGCAGAGGGTAGACGTGTGGTTCCACCCTTCCCCAGTTAGATTATTAAATGCTCAATTTTCAAAGTTGTAAAAGTGATTAAAAATACTGTTAATAGACTTTTGAATAGTGGAGGATCGAAATAGCTGCAAATGTGAAAAAAAGTGAAAACTCAGTTACAGAAGAAATTACCTTACAAAAGTGTTGAAGAATTGAGGCCAAGTTCAAGTTGAAGCAACGGAGTCATTGACTGGAGTCCCCAAGCCTCAGAGGATTCCTGCCCGGCTAAGTATTTTGTCAGCACCATTTGCGCTATCGCAAGATGGTGCCAGCTCAGCAATTAGTTCAGCGGTTTCGACTCGTGAGCTCATGAACACAGGAGTGAGGGTGGGCCAGCTGAGCGACGACAGGCCCGTGAGCCTGCAGTATTGCCTGATGGTCAGGAGAGGTACAGTGTAGCATCAGAAGATGCACCTGCGCAGTCGGTGGCCCTACCGGGCATGCACAGTGCGTCGAGGGTCCACAAACCTTTGGAGAAGGTGTGGGCTGTGAGGGAGCCTGAGCGACAGTGAACTGACGAGGTCGCACACTGTTGTCGGGTGTCCAGACCTGCAGCAGCACCGGAAGAGGACCTATTGCTATGGAGGAAGAAGATGCTCAACTTCATTAGAATTTGAAGAACTGGGGACTGAGGCAAAAGACGGTCGGCCTCAAAGGGAGGTGATGGATCCTGGACTGGATTCTGTGTTTCCAATTCTGGAAGGGATTGCTCAGCTCATGGAAGATATGTCAAATATATCAATGCAGATGACTCATCAGATGACTCAAGGATTTTCTGAAATGAAAACTCAAACGAACACTGTGTTTGAAGAAATAACTTTCATGAAGCAAGATATTAATGTAGTTAAGAGTTATGTTACGAGATGGACATGATCAGTGGATACTGTGCAAGATCATTTTAAAAAGATTGAAGAGGCTTTCTTGAATGCAAGAGTCACGTAGAGCGTAATAGAGAAAAAATGGAAATAGTGGAAGATCCTTTTGTAGATTGGGGGATTCAGAAGAAGGAATTATTGAAGAAGTTTGACTCATTAGAAAACCAAAGTCGTAGAAATAATGTTAAGATAGTAGGTCTTCCGGAAGATATGCAAGGTTTGGATCCGGTGAAGGTTTTGAAGAAATGGATCCCAGAAGTGTAGGGCATGTAATTCGTTCCAGATGGACTGGAATTAGATCGAGCGAACAGAGCGTTAAGGAAAAAACCGTTTCTAGGCCAATTACCACAAGCAGTTTTGATTCACTGTTTTAAATATCAAGACAGAGAGATGATCCTCCGATTGGTGGTGCAGAAAACACGGCAAAATCAGGCTCCACTGATGGTTCAAAATAATAGGGTTTTTTTTAAATGCAGATCTGAGTCAAGAAGTTATCAGAAGAGACCGAGAATTTAATTCAGTCTAAGAAGTATTGTGGCGAAAGGGAAATAAATTTGCTTTTCGTTATGCGGCAGTATTGAAAGATTTTTTGGGGAATTTTCAATCTTAGTTTTTTGAGAATGACCATGATCCTTTAATATTCATTGTCAGATGTTCGAGGAAATGGGCGATCGTCACCATTGTCACTGAAGGGAAGGGTCAATGGGAATGGAAATGGGAAGATTGGAAAATATGGAAAGAATGGGAAAAAAGTTGAATTGACGCAAAGTCTTCTCGATATTGAAGATCCGGAACAATCAGTGGGACTGGAATCAGTGGGTTGAATGTTTTTGTTTCAGTACTTTGTGAAAGTCTGACTGGGGGTGGGTGACACTGAGTCCTTTAGTCACCTGCCACTTGTGGACTTCACCACACCCAGATTTTTAGGGGGCTACTACTTTTGAGTAGCTTGTTTTGAGATTGATTTTTCTCTTTTTTTTGGAATTTTTAAAATAGGTGGGGATTCGAGACTTAGAAAGGGAGCATTATTTTATAGTAGGATTCACATTTGTGAGAAGGTTTAACAGTGATATACTATGAACTGTGTCAGATACTGTGACACCAGGTTAACATGGGGATCAGATTTAACGGTGATGTACGGTATGTTGAGGGAGTTAATGTGACACCAGATGCACAGTGGGGATAAGGTTTAATGGTGATGTACTGTAGACTGAGGCAGATACAGTGACACCAGGTTCAGAGTTGTAGAGGGTTTAACGATGATGTACGGTAGACTGAGACAGATACTGTGACACTGGGTTCACAGCAGTGAGAATGTTGAATAGTAATGTCCGATAAACTGTGTCAGATACTGTGTCGTCAGGTGCACAGTGGGTATAAGGTTTAACGATAATGTACGGTAGACTGAGTCAGATACTGTTACTCCAGGTTTTCAGTAGTGAGAAGGTTTAAAAGTTATGTACAATAAACTGTGGCAGGTACTGTGAAAGCAGGTTTACTATGGATATAAGGTTTAACGGTGATAAAAAATTAAACTGTGGCAGATAAAGTGACAGAAGTTTCACAGTAAGAAGAAGGTTTAACGGTGATGCAAAATAAAATGTGGCAGATAAAGTGACATCAGGTTCACATTGGGGAGAGGTTTAATGGTGATGCACGGAAAATTGAGGCAGATACTGTGACACCAAATTCACAATGGGGAAAAGGTTTATCAGTGATGTACGCTAAACTGTAAAATATACTGTAACCCCAGGTTCATGGTGGGGAGCAGGTTTAGCAGTGATCTAAGATAAATTGTGGAAGATACTGTGACCCCCAGGTTCACAGGGGTAATAAGGTTTATCAGTGTTGTATGATAAACTCTGTTAGATACTGTGACCCCAGGTTCAGAGTGGGAAGAATGTTGAAGGTGATGTACAGTTAACTTAGACAGATATTTCTGACACCGGATTCACTGTAGTACGAAAGTTTAACAGTGATGTACAATAAATTCTGGCATATACTTTGACATCAGGTTCATATTGGGGAGAAGGTTTAACGGTGAGGCAGATACTGTGACACCAGGCTGATTGTATTGCTCATTTATCTAAATTACAACATCTAATTTAGATGCTTCATTTTTTTTGTGGCAACTTCAAAACATTCCATGAACTTCAATTCTAATCAGATTTTGTTCATTTAAATAGGTCACCACTAAAACCCCAAATCGTTTGGTCTCTAAAGTACGCTGCACAAAATTAAATTTTACTTGGGTTTGGTTTCAACGGCACTTCATTCTGCTTCATTATTTTTTCAGTCCCTTGTTTTGTACTTTCTGCTTTGCCCAGCAGATTCGCCAAATGGGCATCCAACTCTGTCTTCTCAGCTTGACCCAACGTCTCCTCTTTAAACTTAAGCAAACCAAGGAGACTAAAGTTAATATTTTCACATTTGCTTTTTCAAACACAAAAATGACGCTGTGACTTGCAGTTTCACATCATCATCCCACTTGCTAAACTTGCAAGCAACTGCACCGCATCCTACAGCTGGAAAATTGCAAGAGAACTGCTTGGTTAAAGCAAAGATTCCACCCCATCACCCCATTAAAGGCCTCCAAGTTAACAACAGATAGCAACCTGAAAGTTAAATACAAAGATCTGCATCAGGAAGATTAATGGACTTTAAAAAAAAATCATTTCCACTATTGAAAGAAAACTCCTCAGGGAACACCAGGCTCTTGTTGAACAATTCCTGTTGTATTCCTCAAAATGGTTTGAATCTTGATTTCAAGCAGTATCATTTGGTGAGATTGGTTGGTCCAGAACAAACCCTGCCCACACACTCCCTTAAATACCTGCAAAGTCCTGGATCAGCTCTGCTCCATGCTAAAGCTATCAGAGCTTTTCTGATGATATAATGGTTTTCAGATGCTGGTTCGTTGAGCACAAATAAACACTAATGCTTCCCTGAATAACACACCTCTCTCTGAAAACCAACAAGAACCTTCCCGAGTGGTAATCATTCACCTTTCGAGCACCAAAGTCTGGTGAACTTTTTATATGTTCAATTCTGTATAAGAATGGCCTGCATACAGTGGACTTGGAGGAATGAGAAGTGAGATTGGACTGTGAACCAAAGAACTTTTCTGAACTTACACACACATTACACACACGTGCACTTAGAATTAGAAGTGGGCTAAGTTAGGTAAAGTAATTTAGTAAAATAGTGATAAGTTAAAGTGTAATTCTGTTTTCATGTTGAAAGATAATTAAAATCAACTTTTATTTAAGCAACCGTTTGTCTTGGTGAATATCTATTGCTGCTGGGTTTTGGGATCCTCTGGTCTCGTAACACAGCACCAAGCTTCAGAACAACCCGAATTCTTTAGGTTGTGATAATTGTCCATAATTGGGCCCCGGCATCTTTTGCAAGTTATTATTTGACTCTTTAATAATTTTTTGTAAATTTCAACACGACATAATATCATTTAACTGTTGTGTTTGTGTCATTGGAGAATTCCCTTTCCATTCAATCAGGTTTAGAGTTTTGGGTGCCATATTTGAGAAAAGATGTGCTGGTGTTAGAGAAGGTCAAAGATGATTTACTGGAATGATATCAGGAATGAAAGGGTTAGTGTATGAGGAACAATTGTCGACTCTTCGACTGTACTAGTTGGAGTACAGAAGGGTAAGGGGGACCTCAGAGGCATTTCAAATGCTGGAAGGCCTGGACATTGTACATATGGCAAAGATGTTTCCCATGGTAGGGGATTCTAGGACAGGAGAGCATAATTTCAGGATAAAAGGGTGTCAATTTAAAAGAAATGAGGAAAAAATTATTTTGTCAGTGGGTCATGAATCCATGGAACTGAGGTAATTGGGTTTATTTAATACAGAGATTGACAGGTATTTGATTAGTTAAGAAATCAAGGGTTATGGGGAGAGAGATGGGCAGTGGGGCTGAGTGGAAGAATAGTGGAACAGACTCGAAGGGCCTACTTCTGCTCCTATATCTTGTGACCTATATCCTGCTGGAGACCTAGACAACCTTCCTCTTGTATTCCATTCTTATAAAACAGTCTGCGTCATGAGTTTATGTCATGTGAAACCATTTCCGATCGAATCCCATGTTACAAATGACCCACACTCCTCCGGGACATTTATTCTCATGTTATGCCATTTTAGCCAATTCAATAAGGTAGCTAAAGACAGCTGCGTTTGTCTTAATGCAAATTCTACATTGACAGGACTACAGCTTCCTCATTTTAAAAATTAGTATCGAGCAGCTCAAATGAGATTTCTTCCTTCTTTTTTTGAAAGGGAAAAAATTGCCTTGTGTTAAAATTGAATCAAATAAAATAGGAGAGAGGAAAACCAGAAGAATCTATATCCAAGTGGGAATTGAAATTAATGGTTGGAGATAAAGATAAACCATTGTTGAAACATTTGATTAATATATGGAATCAAATAAATGATGAAATTGGTGTAAGTGGATATACAAATCCTCGTCTCTTTTTCAAAGGATCATCAATTTCTGAATAGCTGGTTTCGTAAGGGAATTATAAATGTTGAAGATTGTGATGAAAGGGGTAAAATAATGTCATTTGAGCAACTGAGAAATAAATATCGTATAACTCATCACAATCTTTTTTGCTCTTTCCAACTAAGGACATATTTGAAGGATAAGTTAGGACCAACCATGTTGTACTGAAATAGAAATTCCTTATAAAGAGGAATTGTTAAAATGTTTACTTCGATAATGTATTCTTTATTACTAGTAGGAACTTTTAAATGAGGAGTTCATAAGTCTAGACAAATGTGGGAAATGGATTTTAATGTTGTAGTAATGTATGATATAAATTAGTTCAATATAATTGTTTTTACATCAGTCATGGAGCAGATGTCAGCAAGGATTTTATCTGAAAGCTACACCTGGAATCAGGTGACTCAGGCAGTTGGATATGAAAAGCACTGTAGGAAGCTGATTTGGCAATAGAGATCACTTGATCAAGGGGAGATGTATTAATTCACTTCAACTCAGCAGTCTGGAACTATTGACCAGAGTTCCACACTACAGCAGTGAGGAAGGAATTCACAACTCGTTTTTCTTCTACAGTTACTTCTTACACTAGAGAAATTGATTAGAATAAAATCAGAATTATCAGATTAATGTTTTAGGTGTGGTGAAGATGTGGCAACTTTCTTGCATTAAACTTATCTTTGCCCTAATGTAAGATCTTTTTAGGGAGAATTATAAATTTTTTGGAACAAGCTACAGCAGATGTTTTTCCGCAAAATCAAACTTTATTTTTATTAGGAAATATTGAATGAACAAGGCCCAAATTAAAACTATTAATATATCAATTGAAATTTGTTAAATTAGCCTTAGTGGTGATGAGGAAATGTATTGCATTACTTGGAAATCAGATATATTTTTAGGGATGCCAAGATGACATGCAAACATTCAAAGTTGTATTCTTTTGGAAAAAATTACATATAGCTTGAGAAATATATACTCTATGCTTTTCCAAATTTGGCACATGAATATTCAAATATTAGGCTTCAATTTGTAATAATGCCCTTTCCATCCCTCTAGACATGGGAGATTCTCCTCTAAGTTGTAAAATTTTAATTTAGATGTGTTAAATTTCCTCGGCACCGCGAACTCTAGGGAAGCGAAGGACTAGGGCAGGGCACCAGAAAACAAGAAGACCAAACCCCATCAACATCTTAGAAGCAGAAGATTCAATCCACAGGTCAGTGACAATGGAAGCAGACCAGTGAGGGGTTCTGCAGCTGAAGGAACCACACAGGTGACAGGCTGTTGGTGACTTGAGGAGAGGAACCCACGCAGGCTGTGGGCTTCTGCATAAAGCAGTCAAGGAACTCACACCAGTCCGTGGATTCCTAGAGACTGGTTGAAGACTGGCTAAAAGGGTGTCAGACCTGGGATATGAGTGGGTGCTGAAGGGTTCCTAATCGTGTCAGAGGTTCAAAACTGGAGCTCGCATAACCAATGGCTTGGATTGGTCTGTGAGCATTGAAAGAGAATCCACAGACCCTCAGTGACTTGGCCCAGGATTCGGAATGGTGGGGGTGGGGGAGAGTGACTCTCATTTCCTTCCTTCTCTGGCTGCAAGAGGCATTTCAGGCAATTTCTGCCAATGGAGAATCTGTCTGTCTTTCAGCAAGAAAAAATCAATTTTGTGTGATATGACACATTTTAAATACATGACAGTAAATTGCCTCCTGAAATAGTGAGAGAGGTTCAAGTTTCAAACTATTATAAACTCCACTCACCAGAGCTACCTGGATTATACCTCTTCCCACTTATTTTTTTGCAAGGACACCATTGATTTTATCACAACTCCTCTGCTGCATCTGTCCTATGACAGATTATCTATATTTTATATTGTATGTAGATATGTTTTTGAAGGATAGATTGTAGGAGTCGTGTAGGTCACAAACAAATACAAACACTTTGCAAAACAGCTCTTACTTAAAATGCAAGACCTTTGCCGAGAGTGAGTCATGCAGGCGCTCAGATCCGCCGAGAGCCTTTGCAAAGATTGTTTTGCTAAATAATTTCAAAAGCAGGTGCAAAATGGAATATTGTTTTTAAAACAACATATTATTGGACTCAGAAGTTTACTGTTCTAAGAAGGTCATGTGCTTTTTCAAGCAGAGAGGAGACACCAAATAGGCTTTTTGCTAAAAGAGAGAGAGTGAGAGATGGCAAGCTGGCATCTTGTTGAAACCCCATTTTGAAGACGGGTTGTGAGTTCTCAGTTCAGCCTGTTGAAAAACCTTGTTCTACATACAAGAGGAAATGGCTGGCTAGAAATGGTGTTTCACCTGAAATAAGGGAAACAAAAGGAACTCAATGGTGACCTGCAGAAGAGGTTATCATTTGGAAAACTCTGATGGTGAAAGTTTCTTTGGCAAGACACCAAAGTGGCTGATCAGAGGGAATCAGTTTTTGTGTGTCCAATGAGCAAGAAATCCCTCTCTGAAACCAACAAGAGCATTCCTGGAGGGTAAACATTTACTTTTAAGCACCAGAGCTTGGTCAAAAGTCATAAATGTTGAATTCTGTGCACAGTATAAGAATTGATAGATACCGGTGAACTTGTAGGAGTGTCAAAGAACTTTATACACTTTACATACACCTGTGCTTAGAATTAGAAAGGGTTAATGTTAGGCAGTTAAATTAATAGTGATAGTTTAAAGTTTGATCCTGTTTTTTTTTTGTTTCAAGGAAATTAAAAAGACATTTGTTGAAGTATCCATTTGTCTTGGTGATTTTCTATTGCTGCTAGGTTTTGGGGTCCTCTGGGCCTGTAACAATCCCAAGTTTATGTCCTCAGACCAGGATACCCAAAATGTCTTATTTCTTCAATAATTGCCGATTCCCCCATACAGTCATTGATAAAGCCTGCACCCATATCTCCAATTATCTTTTTGCCTTTACCCCACCTCCTTTCCGGCAGAACACGGACAGAATCCCGCAGATTTCTCACTTACCACCCATCAGCTGCCACATCTGACACGTTATCCTTGGACACTTCGAACTTCAGCACCATCCTCTAACCTGCTACATCTAACCCGCTCCACTCATATCTTTTTTTCATAGGTGCACGTCTTTCTGTGACTCCCTCGACGGCACTTCCCTCTCCACCTACCACCACCTGATGCACTCCCCATTGGAATTGCAGAAATTGCCAAACTTGTCCCTACATCTCCTCTCACCTCCATCCAATCAGGCCTTCCAGGTGAGGCAGAGCTTCACGTGCACTCCATCCAACCTAATCTAATACATTTAGTCGACTCAGTTGACCTCAATATCAGCAAGACCAAATACAGACTGGGTGGCCATTTTGCTAAACACATGCGCTCTTGAGCTTCCTGTGACCTACCATATCAATTCTAGAACCCTTCCAGCAACATGTCTGTTGGCCCCATCCTTCGCCAGGGTGAGGGCAAACAATCTTAAAGAAAACACATTATATTCCTCCTGGGTAGCCTTAAACTCTATAGCATGAACACGAATGTTTCTAATTTAAGCAGCCACTCACCTCTGTCTGATTTCACTGTTTCCATCTCTTGATCTACTGCCCATTTGAATATAATTACTCCTTTAAGGCAGAAGACTTGACAGTGGTGTTTTCCCCATATAGCTTACATAGATACATAGAAGATAGGAGAAGGAGGAGGTCATTTGGCCCTTCAAGCATGCTCCGCCATTCAATGAGATCATGGCTGATCTTAAAGTGCAGTACCCCGTCCCCGCCTTCTCTCCGTAACCCCTAATTCCCTTATACTGAAGAAATATATCTAATTCCCTCTTAAATATATTCAATGAACCTGCCTCTGTGGCAATGAATTCCACAGATTCACCACCCTCTTGGTAAATAAATTCCTCCTCATCTCAGTCATAAATGGTTTGCCTATTATCCTCGAACCATGGCCCCGGGTTCTGGACTCCCCCACCATTTGAAACATCCCTTCCGCATCCATTCTGTCCAGTCCTGCCAGAATTTTATATGTCTCTATGAGATCCCCTCTCAATCTTCTCAACTCCAGCGAGTTCAATCCCAATTTGCGCAATCTTTCCTCATAAGTCATTCCTGCCATTCCAGGTATCAGCCTGGTGAATCGCCTCTGCACTCCCTCCATTGCAAGAACATTCTTCCTCAGATAAGGTGACCAAAACTGCACACAATACTCCAGGTGTTGTCTCACCAATGCTCTGTACAGCTGCAGTAAGATATCCTTATTCCTATACTCAAACCCTCTTGATATGAAGGCCAACATACCATTTGCCTTTTTAACCGCCTGCTGTACCTGCATGCTCACCTTCAGTGACTGGTGCTCAAGAACCCCCTAGGTCTCTCTGCACTTCCCCATCTCCCAATCTATTGCCATTCAAATAGTAATCTGCCCTCTGGTTTGTATTACCAAAGTGGATAACCTCACATTTATCCATATTGTAGTGCATTTGCCATGTATCTGCCCAGTCCCCCAATTTATCCAAATCACACTGGAGCTTCCTGACCCCCTCTTCAGTGCACACTAGCTTAGTGTCGTCTGCAAATTTGGAGATATTACATCCAATCCCCTCATCTAGATCATTAAAGTAAATTGTGAACAGTTGGGGTCCCAATACAGATCCCTGTGGCACCCCACTGGTCACCGCCTGCCACTCAGAAAATGAGCCATTTATCCCAACTCTCTGTCTTCTATCTGCCAGCCAGTTCTCAATCCACATCAATACCTTGCCCCTAATCCCATGAACCTTGATTTTGCATGCCAGACATTTATGTGGGATCTTATCGAAGGCCTTTTGGAAGTCCAGGTACACCACATCCACTGGCTCTCCCCCATCTATATTACCTGTCACCATCTCAAAGAATTCCAATAGATTTGTCAAGCACGATTTTCCTTTTGCAAATCCATGTTGACTCTGTCCGATCCCTTCTCTGCTAGTCATAGGCTCCGCTATTACATCCTTAATAATGGATTCCATCATTTTGCCCACTACTGATGTAAGCCTCACCGGCCTATAATTCCCTGCTTTTTCTCTACCCCCCTTTTTAAATAGTGGGGTAACATTAGCTACCCTCCAATCCATGGGCACTGATCCTGAGTCTATTGAGTTCTGGAAAATAATTCAGAATGTCCACTTCCTTAAGTACACGAGGATGTAGATTATCAGGCCCTTGGGATTTATCGGTCTTCAATCCCTTCAATTTCCCCAAGACCATGTCCTTAGAGATACTGATTTCTTTCACCTCCTCCCTTACATTAGTCTCTATGTTTCCCAACATCCTCGGGAGGTTATTTGTATCCTCTCTTGTGAAAACAGAACTAAAGTAAGAATTTAATTGGTCTGCCATTTCCTTATTCCCCATTATATATTCCCCTGATTCTGACTGCAAGGGACTGTGAGAGATGAGAAAAACTGACATTGCAATATGAACATGAAGAAATGAAGAAAATAAAATTGATACATAAGTAAATGAATGAAGCCAGTGCAAACAACATGAGACATGGATATTAGAAGGCAGGAAGCTGACACTGTCTGAGTAAGATAAGAATCTCCTACACCAGCAAGTTCACTGAATGAAGGAGAGAAGGACAGACAATTGAGAATAGAAGTAGAGTTAGTCTGAACGAGATAAGGGTCGCCAAGCCCCAGATAGAATTAACAAGGCTTGCATAAATAATTAGAAGACCTTAGACAGTATTAGCAAGTTATACATCTATAATTAGTAAGCCATACAACAGATTTTTCAAGTATGCATATTTAACTAGTAAACCCTAGACAAGATTAACGAACCCTCCAGATGAAGGGACTGTAGCCCTGAGAGTCGGGAAGGTGTGAATGGGGACAAGGGCTAGGATGTGAATAAGGACAATGGGAATAATGGCATAAGAAGACACCGACAGGATACCCCCTGGTCCTCCAAGTATACTGAAACTGCACGTAGGCAGGAAGGATTGCCTCTGCCAAACCCATCCAGGGGGCAGAAGAATGTAAGGGGGAGGGTATTCTGATACTGAAATTTACTGTATAAAAGTTGGGTGAGCCCCAGTGTATGTGTGTATTCCCAGGGTAAGGGGAAGCACCCAACTTTGCATTGTTGTTGTAATAATGTTCTTTGTTCTCAATATTTGTCTCGAGCAATTTCTTTAAAGGTACTTCTATTTCTAACAAATGGGGGCTCGTCCAGGATCACACTCCCTCCACTGACAGAGTGCCCGACGACGAGAGTAGGTGCATCCCAGCTGATTCAGCTGGACTCACGGACGACGGGTGGCTGGTCAGTGGAAGAAGCGAGTGATATCCGAGAAGAGGCATTGAGAACAAACAACGGAAAATGTTAAGGAAGCGCGCTAGAGCCTTGTTACTGGAACCCGGTAAGAGGAATTTTACTTGCCTATCAGTATGGGAAATATGGGTAGCAAGGAAGAGAGTCCTGGTAAAGGATGTGAGGATCAGATAACTACACACAGCCCGCTTGGGTTGATGTTATCTGACTGGGGCACGGGAAGGACCCGTGGAAAGGACAAACTGACCATGGTCAGGTATTGTTGTAGGGACTGGGTTAAATACCCGATAAAAGGGAGCTCCGTGTACTGGCCAAAACTCGGATCCGAGGATGACTGGATGTGTCAACCTTTGAACATCTGGCTCTATCAAAACCAGAGAGAGAACCTAGAGAGCAAGGAATATGCAGCCTGCTGGCTTAGTGGATCGTGTGATCAATTGGTTTTGAAAGAAAAAGAGTACAGGGACAAGAGAGATGAGGAACCTTTTGTCCCTGAACCACAAGGGTGGGATGTGCTACATTCCCTCTCTCCACCTTATGTTCCTCCTATGCCGGCTCCTATCTTTCCTCCCACTCCTATAACCTACCCTTCTGCACCTTCCCCACCTCCCCCACCACTAGAGAAGAGAGAAGAGAGCAGGAGTGGTATGATGACTCGCTCACAAAGCACTCGATTACCACCCCCGTTCAGAACAGTGTGAGACTCTTCAGGAAGAAAGGGCAGAGCCCCCCAATCCATCTCCCAGGGGGCAGGAACCCAGACTTAATAAGCCAGAAACCAACTGGATGCAACCCCTGCGGGAAGTTCCCGTAGGAGAGGGTCTCGGTTTCATAAATGTGCCCCTGACCAGTACTGAAGTGTGTAACTTTAAGAAAGAACTCACCTCCCTGATAGAAGATTCCCAGGGATGTGCCGAACAGTTAGACCAATTTTTGGGACCAAATCTATATACTTGGGAGGAGTTAACATCTATCTTTAGGACCCTGTTTACTTTGGATGAGCGTGGAATGATCCGCCAGGCAGGGATTAAAGTCTGAGATAGGGATCACCAAGGGGGAATAGATGTGGTACCAGGAGAAACTAAATTCCCCTTGGCAAGACCTAATTGGGATAAAAATACCAATGACGGTCGGGTATTGATGGAAGAGTACAGGGTTAATTTGATAAGAGGAATCAAGGTATCTGTCCCAAAGGGACAGAATTTCAAGAAAGCCTTTGAGGTTCCCCAAGGTCCCGACGAGACCCCCTCCGCATTTCTGAATAGATTGCGCACGGCAATACAGCAATATGGGGGTCTCGACATAGAATCCCCAGCAGGGCAACAATTGGTACTAACTGGTTTTGTTACCAACTCAGCCCCAGACATTAGAAGAAAATTACAAAAAACAGAAAATTGGCATGAGCAAGGAATTACCCAGCTACTACAGATTGCACAGAAAGCATTTGTCCAGAGGTCTGAAGATAAGCAAATAGGGAAGGCAAAAACATTAATCCAAGCAGTCAGAGAGGTAGTAGATGAGCGACATAAAAAGGATAGGGACTGTGTGCCAGCTCCTGTATGCGGTGAGGGAAGCCACGGGTGGGGAAGTGCGGACCCCAGTGGATGGAGGAGTAGAGGAGGATTCCGGGGACGAAGACCCTTCCCGGGGCATCTTAGAAACCCAAGTAGAGATTGGGAAATGGGAACATTTGTCTGTTTCCATTGTAAAAAGGAAGGACACTTTAAAAAGGATTGCCCACTGCGAGCCAGGGACACACGATCCTATGCCCTGATGGAAGCAGATTATGAATAGGGGGGTCACGGTTCTCAGTCAATACACACTGTGGGGCTGCACGGAGAACCATTAGTTAATTTATGCATAGGACCCCACAGTGACAACATGATATTTTTAGTTGATTCTGGAGCAGCCCGATCTAGTATTTTACACCAACCAAAGGGGGTTAAAATAGAAGGGACAATGATAGTTTCGTGGGTGGGAGGAAGAGACTTCACAGTCCCTGTATTAAGAGAGGTCAGAATCCAAATGGGAAATAAGGTAATAGTAGAGGATCTTCTACTACTTCCCCAGGCTGGAGTATGCTTATTAGGATGAGACTTACAGGACCAATTGGCTATCGGTACCAGACCACTAGAATCAGGCATCGGGGTTCAATTTTATATTTTAAGCGAGGAAGATCGAGAACTTATCAATCCAAGAGTATGGGCAGAAAAAGGCAATAGAGGAGTTTTAGACGTTCCTCCCCTCCAAGTTACTTTAAAAGACTCGCAACAAACAATTAGAAGAAAACAGTACCCAATTCCTCTGGCTGGCCGCAAAGGTCTGCAGCCCGTAATTGACCAGCTGCTTAAGGATGGTATACTCGATCCTTGTATGTCACCCTTTAATACCCCGATTTTACCTGTCCAGAAACCAGACGGTACCTATCGATTAGTACAGGACTTAAGGGAGTTGAACAAAATCATTCTTACCCGTCACCCTGTTGTACCTAATCCCTATACGATCATGAGTAAAATCGATCCCCATAGTAAATGGTTTAGTGTGATTGACCTCAAAGATGCTTTCTGGACCTGTCCGTTAGCAACAGAAAGCAGAGACATGTTTGCCTTTGAATGGGAAAACCCTTTTACTGGACGTAAAAATCATTACCAGTGGACTGTCCTTCCTCAGGGCTTTACAGAATCTCCAAATTTATTCGGTCAGGTCCTGGAACAGATACTAGATGAGGCTCCTCGGAGAGACAATTGTCAGCTAATACAATATGTAGACGACTTGTTAATTATTGGAAGAACATACGAATTGGCTAAAGAATTTACTGTTGCACTTTTAAATTTTTTAGAAAAAAAAGGTCTTAGAGTGAGCGAATCCAAATTACAATTTGTTCAATCAGAAGTTAAATACTTAGGTCATCTGGTAAGTCAGGGAACTAGGAAAATAAGTCCAGAGAGGATACGTGGTATTCTGCAGATTCCCCCTCCCAAAAATGCCAAGGAACTTAGGAAATTCCTTGGCTTAGTGGGATTCTGTAGAATCTGGATGGAAAATTATTCTAGCCTTGTCAAATTTCTTTACGATAAACTCACGATTATAGAAACCAAAGCTCTAGTCTGGACAGACGATGAGATTAAAGATTTTGACTTCGTTAAACATAGCCTTACGCGTGCCCCAGTCTTGGCACGACCCGACTTAAATAAGCCTTTTGATTTATACACTAATGCCAAAGGAGGTGTAGCCACCGGAGTACTAACCCAGGACAGGGCAGGCTATAGACAACCAGTGGCTTTTCTATCAAAGATTTTAGACCCCATTTGTCGTGGCTGGCCAGAATGTGTACAAGCCATCGCAGCCACTGCTGTTTTAGTTGACGAAGGATGGAAAATTACTTTCGGCGCCCCTATGATAGTTCACACCCCTCCCACAGTCCACAATATTCTCTTACAACGTGCTGGGAGATGGCTCACGGACCCTAGAATTTTAAAATATGAAACGATCCTAATGGATAGGGATGATTTGCTCACGACTAAAACCCTTAACCCAGCAGCCTTCCTCATTGCTCCAAATTTGGACAATTCCACAAATGAATTAGAACATGAGTGCTTAGAAGTCATAGATCTACAAACCAAAATTAGGGAAGATCTAACTGATATCCCTTTAAAAGAAGCTGAAAGGTGGTTTATTGATGGCTCTTCACGATGCATTGCAGGAACTCGCGAAAGTGGGTATAGTGTAGTGGATGGGAAGCAAGGACTAGTGATTGAAGCCGATCGCCTCCCTGGTCATTGGTCAGCGCAATCCTGTGAATTATACGCCCTATGTAGAGCACTCCACGGCTTAGAGAACAATATAGACATTATCTACACTGACTCTAAGTACGCTTTTGGTGTAGTCCACACCTTTGGGAAGATCTGGAAAGAACGGGGAATGATAACTGGTAAAGGACAGAAGTTAGCCCATGAACACTTAATTGTCCAATCCCTAGATGCTCTGACACTCCCGACTGAAATAGCCGTAGTACATGTCCGAGGACATCAAAGTGGTGACAGTCCTGAAGCTCACGGCAACAGACAGGCTGATGCAGCTGCCAAACAGGCTGCACTTGCGGAAAAGATTCACATCCACCTATTACTGCCCAAACCACTAGAGATTATAAAAAGCCCCATCTTTTCACGGGAAGAGGAGGTCTCAATGAAAGATCAGGGATTTCGCCAAACTGCCGATGGGTTGTGGTGGACAGCAGACGGACGTCAAGTCCTTAACAAAGCATTAGCCCGCCAAGTGGTAGATCAGCTACACCAACAGACACATTGGGGAACTCAGGCGCTTGTTGGTGCCTTTCTACGATCTTTATACTGCTCCGGTATATATACAATTGCTAAACTTACTACTCGCAGCTGTCCGATCTGTCAGAGAATCAATAAGAAATCTATGCGCCCTGTAATGCCTGGCGGTCGCGACATCGCAGTTTGCCCGTTTCAACGCATACAAGTTGATTTTACAGAACTTCCTAAAATTGGTATTTACAAATATCTTCTAATCATGGTAGATCATTTTACACGATGGGTTGAAGCTTTCCCCACCCCGAATGATCGAGCTCTCACTGTAATCGGAATACTTATTGAATCTGTGATTCCAAGATATGGTCTGATTCAAACCATTGATTCAGACCGAGGAACACATTTTACCTCTCAGGTTCTCCAGGGTGTCTGCAAGAAACTGGGAATAGACTGGCAACTACATACCCCATGGCACCCCCAAAGTTCAGGTCGAGTTGAAAGAATGAATCAAACTTCGAAAAATCAACTCACTCGACTTCATGAAGAGACTGGCCTCTCCTGGATTAAATCTTTACCATTAGCCCTGCTTAGAATTCGCACAGCCCCTCGTAAAGACCTTGCAGTCTCACCATACAAAATGATGTTTGGACTTCCATTTATGGGATTCCACACTGATACCCCTATCCCTGAGGCTAATGATCAATACATTTCAAAATTTCTACAGGGTCTTTCTACTTCGATACATGACCTGAAACAGAAGGGATTATTAGCCCAAACTCCACCCCTGGAATTTCCTATCCATTCTATTAAACCTGGTGATTAGGTTTATGTCAAAGCATGGCAAGATAACCGATTGAAACCTGCCTGGGATGGTCCTTACTGTGTACTTTTGATTTCAGACGCTGCCGTGCGAACAAGAGAAAAAGGCTGGACCCACATCCAACGGATTAAACCAGCTACCAAACCACAGGATCAAGACAGTCAAACTCAACCCTCCACCTGGCGTGCAGTGCCTCATCCTTCTGACCTGAAACTTACACTACGCCGTGAAAAAGTGCCGTAATGTTGTTTTTATTCTTTATTGTATTGTTTAATTGTTGCTTCTCCATTTCTGGGACTTCACTTAATTACTCGCAATGTATTAAGTCCTCCTGGAATAGGGGCAGCAGAGGTCACAATTTTTTTCCTTTAGAGTTTAGACAAAGTGTAGATTTAGTTTTTAGCCATAGTAAGATATGTTTTAATAAGGGATTCCAATACGGACCAGGGGACCAGAACAGCTGTAGAGACCATCACTTAACTTCCCACATAGATATTAAAGGTATGAGTTCTAAACCTGTAGCACAAAGAGAGCGATATGACACAGACACACTGAATGTCAGTAACCAATGCACCTGTCAGAGAGAGAGAGAGAGAAGACTTTTGCTAATGTACACAGACAGGCTTCGACTCACAACTTCAATTCTACTCAGACTGTTACACACATCTCTAATCGTAATGCACAATCCTCCCCAGCCTGGTCTTTTCTCAAACATCCTTTGGGTTCCGCCGGCATTTACAATCCTTACTACTGCATCGTTAAGGGAAGTTCCAGTTATAAACGGCAACAGCGGCTACAGATCGCTAATGCTCCTTGCCATCTGAAACATCTAATCAGACTCCATGCAGCCTTGGGCATTATCATCCAACGCAACACAATGGCCCTGAGGTTACGGGCTGAAGATAAACAACGTTTACCAGACACACTTCAACAACACCGCCTGCCTCTCGATTACAGCTTCGCTGCTGAACGCAGCACTTGTGAAAGACTCCTTAAAGACACTACTCACAACGGGCAGGCAGTTAAGAACACTTCTTCAGGACGTCAAAAAACTTCCCATGCCCAGGGACAGACTTTGCAACCTCAGTCCTCTGCGGGATGGACTGGACTTTTCACCGGTTACTGGAATCTGATACTCGCAACCCTTTTAACAGCTGGACTCATTACTCTCACCATCTTACTGCTTCCCTACATACAGACTCTAAGTACGCTTTTGGTGTACGCTAAGTACCCTTTCGTCAGAACACTTACACCCAAAGGATGTACGATTCTCAACATCTTTCTGAGGACATGGAAACTGCTATCCGTTTATTGACCAGCTGGGAAAACCAACAAGTTCCACTTTACCGCATCAGTAATACAGATCTAAAAGAAAACGGAGGATTGTGAGAGACCAGTAACACTGAGATTAGTAACACTGATCATTGCGTGAGATCAGTATTACTGATCTAAAAGAAAAGTGAGGATTGTGAGAGATGAGAAAAACTGACATTGCAATATGAACATGAAGAAATGAAGAAAATAAAATTGATACATAAGTAAATGAATGAAGCCAGTGCAAACAACATGAGACATGGATATTAGAAGGCAGGAAGCTGACACTGTCTGAGTAAGATAAGAATCTCCTACACCAGCAAGTTCACTGAATGAAGGAGAGAAGGACAGACAATTGAGAATAGAAGTAGAGTTAGTCTGAACGAGATAAGGGTGGCCAAGCCCCAGATAGAATTAGCAAGGCTTGCATAAATAATTAGAAGACCTTAGACAGTATTAGCAAGTTATACATCTATAATTAGTAAGCCATACAACAGATTTTTCAAGTATGCATATTTAACTAGTAAACCCTAGACAAGATTAACGAACCCTGCAGATGAAGGGACTGTAGATCTGAGAGTCGGGAAGGTGTGAATGGGGACAAGGGGTAGGATGTGAATAAGAACAATGGGAATAATGGCATAAGAAGACACCGACAGGATACCCCCTGGTCCTCCAAGTATACTGAAACTGCATGTAGGCAGGAAGGATTGCCTCTGCCAAACCCATCCAGGGGGCAGAAGAATGTAAGGGGGAGGGTATTCTGATACTGAAATTTACCGTATAAATGTTGGGTGAGCCCCAGTGTATGTGTGTATTCCCAGGGTAAGGGGAAGCACCCAACTTTGCATTGTTGTTGTAATAATTGTTCTTTGTTCTCAATATTTGTCTCGAGCAATTTCTTTAAAGGTACTTCTATTTCTAACAGGACCTACTCTGGATTTCACCAATCTTTTCCTCTTGACATATCTATAAAAGCTTTTGCAGTTGGTTTTTATGTTTGCCGCAAGCTTACTTTCGTAATTTATTTTTACCCTCTTGATTAATCCCTTTGTCCCCCTTTGCTGCATCTTGAACTGTTCCCAGTCTTCGGATTTGGTACTTTTTTGGCCAATTGATATGCTCTCTCTTTGGACCTAATGCTGTCTCTAATTTCCCTTGTTATACACGGTTGAGTCACCTTTTTTGGTATATTTTTATGCCAAACTGGTATAAACGATTTCTGCAATTCTTCCATTAGATCTGTGAATGCTTTCCATTGTCTATCCACCGTCAACCCACCACCCCCCGATAAACACCACCCAATCAATCTTACTCAACTCCCATCACATACCATCATAATTCCCTTTATTTAAATTCAGGACCTTAGTCTCGGTTTTAATTTCTTCACTCTCCATGTCGAGTGAGAATTCGATCATATTGTGATCGCTCCTACCCAAAGGACCTCGTACAACAAAATTGCTGATTAGCCCCTTTTCATTGCATAATACCCAGTCTAAAATGGCCTGCTCCCGAGCTGGTTCCTCGACATATTGGTCTAGATAACCATCCCGTAAACATTCAAGGAACTCCTCCTCCTCAGTATTTTTACAAATTTGGCTAGTCCAATCAATATCTAAATTAAAGTCTCCGACAGCTGTTCCCTTATCTAATTTCACTTTTTATGCCTTACCTCACCTCTACATTACTATTTGTAGGCCTATATACCACCCCCACTAATGTTTTCTGCCCCTTGCTATTCCTCAGTTCTACCCATCTTCTTTTTCTTTGGCTTGGCTTCGCGGACGAAGATTTATGGAGGGGGTGAAAAGTCCACGTCAGCTGCAGGCTCGTTTGTGGCTGACAAGTCCGATGCGGGACAGGCAGACACGATTGCAGCGGTTGCAAGGGAAAATTGGTTGGTTGGGGTTGGGTGTTGGGTTTTTCCTCCTTTGCCTTTTGTCAGTGAGGTGGGCTCTGCGGTCTTCTTCAAAGGAGGTTGCTGCCCGCCAAACTGTGAGGCGCCAAGATGCACGGTTTGAGGCGTTATCAGCCCACTGGCGGTGGTCAATGTGGCAGGCACCAAGAGATTTCTTTAGGCAGTCCTTGTACCTTTTCTTTGGTGCACCTCTGTCACGGTGGCCAGTGGAGAGCTCGCCATATAACACGATCTTGGGAAGGCGATGGTCCTCCATTCTGGAGACGTGAGTTTGTGAGCATCTTTTGAGGGGGAGGACGTGGAGGGGGAGGACGTGGAGGGGGAGGACGTGGAGGGGGAGGACGTGGAGGGGGAGGACGTGGAGGGGGAGGACGTGGAGGGGGAGGACGTGGAGGGGGAGGACGTGGACCTGTCCTCGGGCCTGCGCAAAGGAGCTTTTAGGTGGAGTGCAGTGCGCGCAGTACTGGCCCCACCCTTTACACCCATGGTTCGTGTGCCGTGGCTGAGCAAGCTGGGACGTGGCAGCGAGGTCCTTGTGTCGTAGGTTTTATATCGGAGTGGCCTTCTCCTATGCAGGTTTCTTACCCGGGCTGGAGGGGCCTGCCTCCCCTCCTAGGTCGGTCCATACTGCCCGGACCGGGGCCGAGGCCGCCGCAGCTCACCCTGTGCCTGGACTGGGGCCGCCGCTTCCCACTCTCTGCCCGGATCGGGGCCTCCGCCTGCCCCACTCGACCGAGGCCGGGGCCGCCGCCTCCCCCTTGCTCCTGCCCGGATCGAGGCCGCCGCCGTCTACCATTCGCCCGGACCGGGGCCGGGGCCGCTGCTGCTCTCCCTGTGCCCGGACTGGGGCTGCCGCCTCCCACTCCCTGTCCGGACCGGGGCCTCCGCCTGCCTCTCTCGACCGAGGCTGGGGCCGCCGTTCCCCCTTGCTCCTGTCCGTATCGGGGCCGCCGCTGTCTACCCTTCGCCCGGACCGGGGCCGGGGCCGCTGCTGCTCTCCCTGTGCCCGGACTGGGGCCGCCGCCTCCCACTCTCTGCCCGTATCGGGGCCTCCGCCTGCCTCACTCGACCGAGGCTGGGGCCGCCGTCTCCCCCTTGCTCCTGCCCGTATCGGGGCCGCCGCCGTCTACCCTTCGCCCGGACCGGGGCCGGGGCCGCTGCTGCTCTCCCTGTGCCCGGACACAGTATATTCCACAGTTTATTGTACATCACTGATATACCTTCTCCTTATTGTGAATGCAGTGTCACCGTATCAGCGTCAGTCTTTTGTACATCACCATGAACTTCTCCCCAATGTGAACTTGATGTCACAGTATCTGCCAAACTCTACCGTATATCACTGTTAAATATTCTCCCCAATGTGAACCTCGTGTCACAATATCTGACATAGTTTATTATACATTACTGTTAAACCTGCCGGATAAGCTCCAGATAGCGAAAGAGGAGTTCTCGCATCTGCAGGAACTGGGGCCTCGCCGCTCCACCTGGTCCAGAGACTCCTGTGGCTGGCGCCCCTGCAGAGATTAGCGATGGCTTAATGACACGACAGTACCTGACCCTTACCCCATCCCTCTCATTCAGGATTTTACGGCCAATCTGCATGGCGCGAGGTTATTCTCCAGGGTCGATCTGGTGCGCGTGTGTCATCAAATCCCATTGTAGCCTGAGGACATCCCCAAAATGGCCATCATCACCCCCTTCGGCTTGTTTGAATTTCTACGCATGCCTTTCGAGCTCAAGAACATCACCCAGACTTTCCAGCACCTCATGAATACGGTGCGCAGGGATTTGAATATCATGTTCATTTATCTGGATGACATTCTTGTCGCAGGCAGAGACTGGGCACAAATCAAGTCTCACCTGCACACCCACTTCTCCCGACTGGCCGAATCTGGCCTAATAATCAACCTGGCCAAATGCCAGTTCCGGAAAGAGTCCATGAAGTTTCTGGCCCACATCATCATGGCCGAAGGAGCTACACCAGCTGCTATGAAGGTCACTGCAATCAGAGATTTTCCATGCCCGGACAACCACAAGGGGCTACAAGAGTTCGCAGGTATGGTAAACTTCTATAACCGATTCATTCCAGGAGCTGCACACATCATGCAGGCACACTTCGCCAAGGACAAGATACTCGCCTGGACTCCAGAGGCCAACAGGGCGTTCAAAGCCACGAAGGTTGCCCTCGTGAAGGCTACCCTGCTCCTCCACCCACGCACCGACCTTCCTATGGTGCTCTCCATCAATGCCTCTGCCAATACCATTGGTGCTGTCTTGGAGCAGCAGGTTAATGGACAGTGGAAACCACTGGAATTCTTTAGCCAACTTCTTCATCCGCTAGACTGCAAGTATAGTGCTTTCAACCGTGAGTTTCTGGGGATGTACCTTGCTGTGCCTCATTTTCGCTATTTCTTGGAGGGGAGGCCTTTCACAATTTATACCGACCACAAGCCCCTCACTCAAGCTGTCGCTATAGCTAGAGATCCCTGGTTGGCCCACTTACACCGTCACCTGTCCTTTGTATCGGAGTTCACCACCCACATTCAGCACAAGGCAGGGAAAGACAATGTGGTTACTGAAGCGCTCTCCCAACCGGCCATTTGCTCGCTGATACGCAGACTAGACTACGACCAGCTTGTCCCGGATCAGAAGTCCGACGAGGAGATGCAGGCCTTCAGGACTACCATCATGGGCCTGCGGTTCCAGATCCTCCCGAAGCCTCTCAGTGATGAGCACCATGTGACCAGTGGTTCCCCAGCAGTGGTGCAGGCAAGTTTTCACCATATCCACGACCTTTTCCACCCTTCCATCAGGTCCAAGGTTCATATGGTGGCAGAACACTTCGTCTGGCATGGGCTTCGAAAGCAGATTGTGGACTGGGGCAGAACCTGCACCCATTGCCAGCTTTCCAAGGTACACAAGCACACCAGAATGCCCGTGCTCGATTTTGAACACGTCCGAGACTTTTCAGCCACATACATGTGGACATTGCCAGCCCCTTACCCGTTTCCCGAAGTAACTGTTATCCTTTCACATTGGTAGACTGCACCACTCGTTGACCTGAGGTGATCCCGATGCCAGATGTCTCCACGGACTCCTGTTCCCAAGCAGGTTGGGTTACCTGGTTCGGCATCCCGGCCCACCTCACTCTGGGCACAGCTCACCAACAGACTGGGAATTGAGCTGCATCACACAATGGCCTATCACCCACTTGCCAATGGACTGGTCGAACGATTGCATCGCCACCTTAAGTCGGCACTTATGGCCTGCCTCACCGGCCCCAACTCGGTGGATGAGCTGTCTTGGGTACTCCTGGGAATCCGCTCGACACCCAAAGAAGACCTGCAAATGTCATCTGCTGATCTGGTCTACGGTAATCTACTAGCCCTGCCTGGTGAGTTTATCAATGCACCTCACAACCTGCAACAGTCACCGCACGGTTTACTTCTCTGCCTGCGGGCCCAATTGGACTCCTTCACACCCCCACCACCGCCCAGACATAGCACACAGGCCTCTTACATCCCCAGTGTTTTTTATCAGATGAGGCCCTTCCACAGCACTCCCTCAAAGACTATATGAAGGGCTGTACAGAGTCATCCAGCATTCGGGATCCACCTTCACACCAGACATCAGTGGTAAGAGGGAACTGTTTACTGTGGACAGATTAAAGAAAGCACACCTCGATCCCAACGAGGCAGTGGTTGCGTCTCAACCCAAGAAGCGAGGCTGCCCGGCATAAAAGGCCATTGACGCCGGTTCTGGGGGGGTGTGTGGCGGCAAGCCATGAGGCAGGCGATCGAGCCCCTCATGTCACGCACGTGGCGGGGCAGCCAGCCAAAGTGGCGCTGTCGGGGGTTTCTCGACGACCTCGGCACCAGACTCAGAAGCCCGCAACCTGCGGCCCACGTGACCCCCCAGTGACATCAGGGCCCCCGGTGTGCTTCTCAGCCAGGTCCGGGCTCGGAGCATAAGACCTGAATAAAGGAGTTTTTGCTCACTAAACTCAACCCATCTGTTTGTGAGGTCATTCAGTAACAGAGTAGCCGCCGCTACAGTCGTATCTTAGTTTCTTTTCCTTTCTTTTCTTTTTTATATGTTATCAACATATATTTGTAAACACTGTAACATTGTGATTTGATATTAATTGTTATAATATTTGATTTAAAGGAGGCTGGTCCAAAAAAGGCATAAAAAAGATTTTAATATGGGGACAGGAATAAAAGAAAAACAGAGGGTACTGGTGTGAGGAAGGGAAGGGTAATATTGTTGTGGGGTAGGTTCAGATGGGTCAGCTGAAGGGACTCGACTGATCCATCCATGATTTGTCCAGCATCTTGCTGTCATGTAGTGGTGAACCAGGGTGTTGCCTGATGGGGACACGATGCTCTGAGCTCTGCACAGATAGATTGTGCTTTTCTCAAAAACACACTTCCTCAGGTAAAGCAGAGGAAGTGGAAAGGCCCTAGTGTGAAGGGTAGGGAGGGGGGTGATGGGGGAAGAATTGGGACCCTCCAAAATCATTATGATCAGGCCTCGGAGACAGCATCTCTATCACTCGTATTTCTCTTCCCAGGAGAAGGAGCGATCTCAGAGACAAGACACGAGTCCAGAAGAACCTCGCATCCCAGCTGAACAGAGAATGGACAACATCATGATGGCCTGAATCTCTCCCCTTCTTCTCCCTCTGGCCCTGCCAACCCCATTCCCTGCATTTTCCATGTCCCTTCACCCACACCCCCTTTCTCCCCTACACCTCCTCCATCCCAACCCCCTCCTGCTTACATTCCCCTTCCCTCAGCCCTCCTCCCTTCACCTCCCCTTCCCCCCCTTTCCCCTTCCTACCCTAACCGGGGGAAGGAGTGGTAGGGGAAGGGGGGTAGGAGAAAGAGGGTAATGGAAGCGGGGTGAGTAAGGGGTAGGCTTGGGGGTGTGGGTATGGGATAGGGGTAAGGGGTATGGTTTGGGGAAGGAGAGAGGTGTAGAGGATAGGGGTAGGGTTTAGGCTTGGGTTGGGTGAGAGTAAGGGTTAGGGCCGGGATTGAGGTAACATCATGGTTAGGGTTAGGAGACATGGGCTAGGATTAGGTCTAGGTTTAGGGTTAGGATTAGAGTTCGGGGATGTGGGTTTGTATTAGGTTTAGGGGAAGGGGTTAGGAGTAGGAGATAGAGGTGCGGTGAGTGTTTGGGTTAGAGGAAGGTGGGTAGTATTAGGGTTGGGGTTAGGGGACGTCGTAGGGGTAGAGATAGAGTTAGGGGACGGTGTAGGGGTAGAGTTAGGGGATGTGGAGTAGTGATAGGGGGTATCGGTAGTGTTAAGGTTAGGGTTTGTTAGGGGTTAGAGTTAGGAGTAGGGGAATGGGAAGGGGGAGGGGAACCGGGAGGCGAGCGGGGGAAGGAAAGGGGAAGGGGAATGGGGAAGGGAATGTAATAGAAGATTTAAACCGTGTTTTTTTTTACCTTTGCAACCTTTGCTTCTGCAAGGCTGAGAACCTGCTTGTTTTTTACAATCAGCAGACATAAGCTAAATTCCACCAAGGGGCCAGAGATGCAGTTATCTGACAAAAGGACATCTGTGTACCAAGAACATTTAATCTTCCTGCTTGTTTTCGTCACAGACTGTCAGAGGCCTAGCCTTGATGCAAAATAACCATTGTATTCAAAGTGATAAGCTGAAAATTATGTTATTTCTTAGAAGCCTAACATGCTAGCTTGCTCGCTTATCTTTCTTACTGCGCTGGGAATATATGCTTGGGTAAGCAGTTTTTGTGTAATATAAGCCATGGTCCCGCTGCTGAAGTTTGAGACTCTCCGAGAGGTGGCAACATCTTTCAGCAAGAAGAACTTCTAGAGTCCAGCTAACGTCCTGGTCGAGGGAGGTGGAGAAGCTGCAACCAGCGCACCAACAACCTATTACAAGTGTGCAGTCATTGCCTTGCTTCGGCAGTTGGGACCAGTCCAGGCGTTGATAAGTATAATTGGGAAGGGCTTGCATAATTTTGTTTGAAATCAGCTTTTGAATTTGTAATAAACATTTGTTTAAACTGAACTACTCTCGGTGTTGGTGTCTATTTTCTTATGGTAGCTCGAACACTGTGACCAATCTAAAACGAACAAAGTGAGAGGTACAAGTTTAACCAGGACAGGGAACGGTGTAGAGGAAAGGGGAGGTGAACGGTGGACGGCATCCCTAGCCCCTCCCCTCCCCTTCCCTTCCCCCGCATTTCCCCTGCCTCTCCTCTCCTCCTTCCAGAAGAAGCTGGGCCTCTTTCCGTCCAGAACCTCCCTGTGGTTTCAGAGCCTCCGTTTCAGGAAGTGCCTTCGATGCTCGCTGCTGGACAGACATCTTGTCTCTTGATTCATTCTGTACCGTTATTATTAAATTTAAAAATGGTTGGGTTTTTTTAAGCTTGAACTCAAAAGGCTCGTCCAGATAGACAACACAGAAACAGGCCCTTTGGCCCCTCTCTCCTGCTGGCTGAGCTGTTGTAATCAGTCCATATTCCTCTCCCCCTTTTCATTCTTTGCTCCCAGACAGCTCATGTTGCCTTGTCAATCTCATGGCCTGTGGGAAGAAGCTGCCTGGCTGTCTTGCTTTTATTCCTCCATATCTCCTTCCTGATGGCAGGGGGACAAAGAGGCTCTGTGCTGGATATCTATTTACAAATCCCATCCCTCCAAACAATCAGGGGTCCCTTGCCTTGAGGTTCCACCAATGTTGCCTATCCCTCAGCACTCTCTCGTCAGAACACTACTGCACCCTCCTTCCCCTCCTCTCCCAAGTCTCAGTATCCCGCTGACAATTCCAGTGAGCTGCCATGTCTATACCCTTCCCCACCTAAACCGATGGATCGATCAGCACCTTCTCCCCTCAAGAGTTTGAGGAACCCATTCTCTCGCTATGTCTTGTTAATGAATGTCCTGCATTCTCCTTCCCCCTTGGTTTCCTCCTGTTATCAGGCACCTGGATGGACCCCACCCTGTTGAAACTACCCGTGTTCTCACTGATCTCTCTGCACCTCTGCCCTCCATCCAAAGGTCTTGGTTGTCTTGTGGGGCTGGTGGAGAACAAAGCACCAACTCAAGGAGATGGGGAGCAGTACAGACACCCCCAGCTCCAGGAGACAGGGAGAACCACAGAGATGCCCAACTCTGTCAATCGGATAAAATCTGATCATCAGTTGCAAGGTGCAAGGAACTCTCGGTACTGCTGCACGTGGGGCAGGTGTGGCCCATCCCCACACCTCCAGCCTGGCAATTCCAAAAACAGTTTTCCTATTCATGTGGGGGTCCATGTACATGGTCAATCAATGGGGGCAAGTGTGTAACCAGCATGGTCATCATTGTGTGTGGCTGTGCGTGGAACCAAAGTGCAAGGGCACCAAATGTCACTATGTGCTGAGGATCTACCTGGCTCAGGTATTGCGAAAGATTGGTCTGGCCCTGGTACCGCTCAATGACCCAGTCAGCAGGACTTTGCCCCTTCACCTTCCTGGGAATGGTTTCATAGACAAACACATTTGACCACAAGGCTGTCAGGCAGTGGTCAGCAGAGCATTGCTGACACAGAGACTCTAGGACTAGATGGGATACTGCGGGGTGGTCCACGGAGCAGAGTATCCAGAGACAGACATCCAGAACTGCGGAAGACCAGAAACTCGGTGAAAGATGCCCTTCGGTTTGCCTGAAACCCAAATGGGAGTTGCAAACACTAGAAGACATCTGACAAAAGCAAAGGGAGGAAGGATTAGGGCAATATGAGAGGTACTTGTTTTTACACAGAGTTGTGGGTGCCAGGAATGCCTTGCCAGGAGTGGTGATGAAGGCCAAAACATTAGGGACATTTAAGGGGCTCTTAGTCACATTGAGGGGCTGAGACCAAGAAATATATTCTCCAACAGCAGAGGGTGGCAGTAACCACAAGATATCAAGGTGGTGGCAATGAAGCTAAACATAGACCATCTAAGGCGACTGTGAGCCTGGCTGCAGGAATTTGGACTTACTATAAACCTTACTTAGTGCCAGTTCAGGCTGGAAACGTTTGACTTCCTGGGGCATCAAATCAACAGGCATGGAACTAAGCCCGTGCTTGAAAAGGTAGAGGCTGTTCAATGCTTACCCAAACACACCATAAATTCACCAGTACAATTAATTTTTATAACCAATTCATACCAGTAGTGGCCCACATCATGCGGAGAAAGGTAAAGACATTACCTGGGACAATGAGGATTTGGAGGTGTTCCAGAGGGCCAAGGACGCACTGGCCAACACCACCCTTCTGGTACACGCCAGGCCAGAGACACCCACCACTCTCACAGTAGATGCTTCCAGCACAGCATTAAGGGGCGCACTGGAGCATTTCATTGAAGGTCAATGGCAGCCCCTGGCCTTCTTGAGCAGACACCTCTGGCCACCCGAACTCAACTACAGCACCTTTGGCTGAGAGCAATCGGTGCTGTATCTGGCAGACTGAGGCAGGTAATCTGACCACAGCTTCACAGTGGGGAGAATGTTTCACGGAGATGTACGAAAAACTATCACAAACACTGTGACACTTGGTTAACAGCAGTGAGAAGGTTTAACACTAATGTACGATAAACTGTGTAAGATAATGTGAAACCAGGTTCACAGTCGCGAGAAGGATTAATGATAATGAGATAGATGCTGAGACAATGGGTTCACAGCAGTGAAAAGGTTTAACTGTGATGTACGATAAACTATGGCAGAAGCAGTGACAAATGGTTCACATTGGGGAGAACATTTAACTTAATGTACGGTAGATATGGCAGATATTGTGACAATGAGTTAACAGTTGTGAGAAGGTTTAACGGAGATGTACGGTGGACTGTGATGGATACTGTGAAACCGGGTACACATTAGTGAGACAGTTTAATAGTGAGGTTCAATGAACTGAGGCAGGTACTGTGACACCGGGTTCACAGTGTGGAGGAGGTGTAAAGGTGACACGTGATACATTGTTGCAGATACAGAGACACAGATTTAACAGTGGGGAGAAATTTTAATGGTGATTTTCGGGAGACTGAGACAGATACTATTTCACTGGGTTCACAGTGGGGAGAAGGTTTAAAGCTGATGTAAGGTTGACTGAGATAGATACTGTGAAACTGGGTAAATAGTGGGGAGAGGATTTAGCGGTGATATATGGTAGACTGAGGTAGATATTGTGACACCGGGTTCACAGTCGGAAGAAGGTTTATCAGTGATGTAAGATAAACTGGGGCAGATACTGTGACACCAGGTTCACAGTGGGAAAGAAGTTTAATGGTAATATACGATTCAATGTTGCAGATACAGTGATACCGGTTTCACAGTAGGTAGAAGGTTTAACATTAATGTACAGTAGAATTAGGCAGATTTTGTGACAGTGTGTTCACATTAGGGAGAAGGTTTAATGCTGATTTTAGGTAGATTGAGACAGGTACTATGACACAGGGTGCACGGTAGTGAGAAGGTTTAACAGTGATAACTATATAACCATATACCCACTTACAGCACAGAACAGGCCAGTTCAGCCGTAACAAATCCCCACCCTCCTAGTCCCACTGACCAGCACCCGGTCCATACCCCTCCAGTCCTCTCCTCTCCATGTAACTATCCAGTCTTTCCTTAAATGTAATCAATGATCCCGCCTCGATCACGTCTGCCGGAAGCTCATTCCACATCCCTACCACCCTCTGCGTAAAGAAATTTCCCCTCATGTTCTCCTTATAATTCTCCCCCTTCAACCTTAAACCATGTCCTCAAGTTTGAATCTCCCCCACTCTTAATTGAAAAAGCCTATCCACATTTACTCTGTCTGTCCCTTTTAATATCTTAAACACCTCTATCGTCTCCCCTCAATCTTCTACGCTCCAGAGAAAAAAGCCCCAGTCTGCACAACCTTTCCCTGTAACTCAAACCTTGAAATCCTGTCAACATTCTCGTCAACCTTCTCTGCACTCTCTCTATTTTGTTTATATCTTTCCTATAATTTGGTGACCAAAACTGTACACAGTACTCCAAACTTGGCCTCACCAATGCCTTGTACAATTTGATCATAACCTCCCTACTCTTGAATTCAATACTCCAATTTATGAAGGCCAACATTCCAAATGCCTTCTTCACCACACCATCTACCTGAGTATTAGCCTTGAGGATACTATTTCCCACAACTCCTAAATCCCTTTGTTGCTCTGCACATCTCAATAGCCTACCATTTAATGCATATGACCTATTTAGATTTGCCTTTTCAAAATGTAACACCTCACACTTATCTGTATTAAATTCCATCAGCCATTTCTCAGCCCACACCTCCAGCCTTCCTAAATCACCTTTTAATCTCCAGTAATCTTCCTCACTGTCCACAACACCACCAATCTTTGTATCATCCGCAAACTTGCTTATCCAATTCTCCACCCCTTCTTCCAGATCGTTAATATATATAACAAACAGTAGTGGACCCAGGACCGATCCCTGAGGAACTCCACTAGTCACCGGCCTCCAATTGGACAAACAATTTTCTACCACTACTCTCTGACACCTCCCATCCAACCATTGCTGAATCCATTTCACTACCTCCTTATTTATACCTAATGCCTCCACCTTTTTTCCTAACCTCCCGTGGGGAACTTTGTCAAAAGCTTTACTAAAGTCTAAATAGACAACATCCACAGCTTTCCTTTCATCAACCTTTTTTGTAACCCCCTCGAAAAACTCAATCAGGTTTGTCAAGCATGATCTACCCCTGACAAAACCATGCTGATTACTCCCTATCAATCCCTGTACCTCCAAATATTTGTAAATACCCTCCCTCAGAACACTTATCATTAACTTACCCACCACAGACGTCAGACTCACGGGCCTAAAATTCCCAGGTTTACATTTGGACCCTTTCTTAAACAGAGGAACCATGTGCGCCACCCTCCAATCCTTTGGCACTACCCCTGTGACCAGTGACATCCTAAATATCTCTGTTAATGGCCCCACTATCTGTCCAAAAGCCTCCCTGAGTGTCCTTGGGAATATTTTGTCCAGTCCTGGAGGTTTATCCACCTTTATCTTTTTCAACACACCCATCACTACCTCCTCAGTTATCCTTATATGCTTCATGACTTCCCCACTATTTTTCTTTACTTCGAATGGTTCATTCAAAATTTCCCCCATTTCCTCTGACTTCTCACTCAGCCTACCTTCGCTATCTACAAGGGGTCCAATTTTATCCCTCACTAATCTTTTACTTTTAATGTACCTATAGAAACCCTTTGGATTTATTTTTACTCTGTCTACCAAAGCCTCTTCATGCCTTTTTTTGGCCTTTCTAATTTCTTTCTTAAGATTCCTTCTACACTCCTTGTAGTCCTCCTTCAAATTGTCAGCTCCCTGTTCTTTATACCTCTTGTACACCGCCCTTTTACTCCTAACCAGATTTCCAATATTCCTCGAAAACCAAGCCTCCCTGTGACTTCCAGCCTTTCCTTTGATTCTCACTGGGACATATCTACTCTGTATCTCCAAAATTTCTTTTTTGAATATCCTCCATTTTTCATTTATATCCTTACCTGAAAATACCCTGTCCCACTTAATACTCCCCAAATCCATTCTTATTCCTTCGAAATTTGCTCTTCTCCAATCCAGAACCTCAACTTTAGGCCCCTCCTTGCTCTTCCCTCAAACTACCCGAAAACTAACAGAATTATGATCACTAGACCCAATGTGTTTTCCAACCTTAATGTCCGATACCTGACCTAGCTCATTCCCTAACAGGAGATCTAGTATTACACCGTCCCGAGTCGGGTCTTCTACTAATTGATTTAGAAAACAATCTTGAACACATTTAACGAACTCTAGCCCATCCAGCCCTCTAACTGTATGGGTATCCCAATCAATGTGAGGGAAGTTAAAAATCTCCCACGATCACTACCTTATGATTCTCACACATATACGTTATCTCCCTACAAATTTGTTCTTCTAATTTTCTTGGTCCATTTGGTGGTCTGTAATACACCCCTATTAGCATCCTCATGCCTCCTTCACCCCTCAATTCCACCCAAACAGCCTCACTGGAAGATCCCTTCAGACCATCCTACCACTTCACGGCAGTAATGTGCTCCTTATAAGCAGAGCAACTCCTCCCCCTTTTTTTACCCCCTGCTCTATCACATCTAAAACAAATGTATCCTGGAATATTAAGTTGGCAGTCCTGCCCCTCCTGTAGCCAGGTCTCACTAATTGCCACAATATCATGACCCCAAGTATCTGTCCATGCTCTCAGCTCATCTACCTTGTTCACTATGCTTCTTGCATTAAAATATATGCATTTCAGAGAGTGACCCTCACCTATATTCCCTTTTCTAACTTTTATCCTAATCTCCATCCTACCAATGTTATCGTTATTATTCCTATCTAGGTGGCCATGCTCCCTTGACACTGCACTCACACTCTGTTCCCCACCCCCCTGCCAAACTAGTTTAAACCTTCCCCCACAGCTCTAGCAAATCTGCTTGCCAGCACATTGGTCCCCCTCCAGTTCAAGTGGAGTCCGTCACTTTTGTACAGGTCCGACCTTCCCCAGAAGAAATTCCAATGATCCAGAAATCTTATCCCTTTCCCCCTGCACCATCTCTTTAGCCACGCATTCATCCTCCACATCCTCCTATTTCTACCCTCACTAGCTCGTGGCACGGGCAGCAATCCAGACACTCCAAGGAATAAAGTCCAAACCTGTTCAACCTTTCCCTGTAGCTCAACTCCTGAAGATCTGGCAGTGTCCTGGTAAATCTTCTCTGCACTCTTTCAATCTTACTAATACCCATCCTGTAGCTAGATGACCAGAACTGCACACAATACTCCAAATGTGGCCTCACCAACATCTTATCCAACCTCACCATAACTTTCCAACTCCTATTTTCTTTTTGTTAATTAATGAAGGCCAAGATGACAAAAGCTGTCTTTAGAACCCTGTCTTCCTGTGACACCACTTTCATGGAATTATGTAACTGTGTTTTATCTCTTGCTGCCGATTTCTATAACTTGGCTGTTCAATTTCATAATGTTGGCTTCTGGAGTATTTTATTGTGTCCCTTGATCTAGAGAGTTCTGGCAAAGCAAAGCAATTTTGTTTTTTTTTGTAAGGTCAAATTTTGTCACATTGATCCAAAAACAAGTATTTTCACCATTCCTTCATTTCATATTCTCTGCAGCTGTCGTATTGTACCTCACAGTGACGGCATCATGTTTGTCTTGTTTATTCTTTACCCCTCCATCCAGATAGATGTGCTGACTCCACTCATCCAGCACCACTGCCATTTCTGCTGCTCGGGCTTTTCATCCCATGTATTCAGTTTGTTATTTCCCCTCTTCTTTTTCTCAGCAAATAGAATCAGGTTTGTTTGATCATCTTTCTGAATCCCAGTGAAAGGTTTTCAACCTGAAGGATTTAACTCCGATTATTTTTCCAGCATTGAGTTTTTATTTTATTGCCTTGGTGTATTACTGAGTGCTTTGAATGGGAGAAGAAATATGGGTTGTGTTAAGTGGAGATGTCTAGATTATGGAGTGGGATAAGAAAAATAATTGTAAAAGGGAAGGGAGCATGGAAATAGTTAATTCATCTTTTCAAATTGTTTTCTGAGCTATGAGTGTTTTCTGATGTACGCGCAGTGTTCAGAATAAAAAAAATTATTGTGATGAACATGTCACAAAATTTGTCATTTTGTGGCAGCAATACAGGTGCAAATATTGTTCTAAATTACATTTTAAAAAAATAAATCTATTTGTTCAAATTGAAGAGTAAGTGAGGAGTGACTCTGGTTCCTTGTCCATTCAGAAATCAGATGGCAGAGGGGGAGAAGCTAAGTTTGTATCATTGGGTATTCGTCTTCACACTCCTGGACCTGTTTCCCTGGTGATAGCAGTGTGAAGAAGGCCTGGCCTGGGTGGGAAGGGGGAGGATAGAGGTTGTTTTCTTGAGACTCCGCCTCTTGGAGAAGTCCTTAATACATGGGCTAAGGATGAAAGGGGAGAATTTTAGTGGAAACATGAGGGGGAGCTTCTCCACACAAGGTGGTGGGAGAGTGGAACAAGCTGCCAGCTGCATGAGGAAATGTGAGCTCAATGTTAGTATTGAAGAACTTGGACAAGTTCAGGGATACAAGGGGGATGGAGGGCTATGGACTGGATGCTGGTCAGTGGGACGAGGCAGAATAATAGTGATTCAGTGAGCGCGTGAAACCATAAGACACAGCTGGGTACTCACCCACTTAATGGACCGTGCGTGGTGCAGCGTGCCGAGGAACAGCACGTTAATTTGTGGAGTCTCCTGCCGGAAATCTCAGGATATTCACGGGGCTTAATTTAATCCTGCCGGCAGGAAACTCTTAATGATGTCCCACCTTGTCCCGTGGAGCCTGCCACGTATAACCATATGACAGATTGCAGCATGGAAATAGGCCATTTCGGGCCTTAGAGTCCGTGCTGGTTCACATGAACCACTTCACTTGTTGCCCCATCCCACACTCTGCCTATATTCCTCCAACCCCCTCATCAATGTACACATCCAACCTTCACTTAAATGATAGAATCGACGCTGCCGCAACTATCTCTTCTGTAAGATCATTCCATTCTGTCACCACTCTCTGTGTGAAGAAGCATCCTCTAACATTTCTCCTTAAGCTTTGCCCCCTTACCCTTAACTAATGCCCTCTTCTTCCAACCTCCCCTGCCCTCAGGGAAAGAGTCTACTCATGTCTAGGCTATCTATTCCATTCATAATTTTAAATACCTCTATCATAACCCCCTTCAACCGTCTATGTTCTAATGAATAAAGAAACAGTCTCCTTAATCTTTCTCTGTACTCTAGATTTTGTAAGTCAGGGAACATTTTTGTAAATCTCTGCACCTTCTCCACCTTATCTATATCCTTCCTATAAGTGGAGATCAGAACTGAACACAATTCTCCAAACCTGGCCTCACCAATGTGTTAAACAGCTCTACTCTCGTCTATGCTATGATTTATGAAGGCCAGCATGCCATATGCCTTCTTAACTACCCTGTCTACATGGGAATCCACCTTCATTGAACTCTGTACCATAACTCCAGGATCCCTCTCCATTCCTCGACCCCCTCCCCTTAACTGCATAGGTCCTATTTTGGTTATTTTTTCTAGAATGCAGCTCCTCACACTTGTCAACATTAAATTCCATCTGTCAACTTTCAATCCACTTTTCCAAAGAAACCAAATCCTGTAATGCAAGAAAATCTTCCTCACCATCCACCACTCCTCCTATTTTCATATTGTCTGCATATTTGTTTACCCAGTTAACCACCCCCTCATCCAAATCATGAATATAAATGGTAAACAACAGAGGACCCAGCACCGATCCCTGAGGCACACCACTCGTCATATGCTTCCATCATGACAGACACTAGTCCAACATGACTCTCTGCTGTCTGTTTTACAGCCAACTCTGAACCCAGCTCACTATCTATTAATCCCTAGTGACTGAACCGTCCTAAATAACCTTATCAAAAGCCTTACTAAAATTCAAATAAATCTCGTCAACCACCCAACCTTCATCCACTTTTCTTGTCACCTCTTCAAAAAATTCAACAAGATTTGTCAAACATGATTTTCCCTTCACAAACCCATGCTGGGTGTCACTGATCAATCCCTGCCTATCCAGATATTTGTACATACTATCTCGAAGAATGCCCTCCATAACCTACCCCACCACTGAAGCCGATAATTACTTGTCCTACACCTACTGCCTTATTTAAACAACAGAACTACATTTGCAACCCTCCAATCCGGTGGCACCATACCTTCCTCCAGTGATCTTTGAAAAATTACTGTCAATTACTATTTGTTCCCTGGCCTCCCTTAAAGTCCTGTGAAAAATCGCATCAGGACCAGGAGACTTATCCACCTTAATTGACCCTAGATGCTCCAAAACTCTCAATTTACTTATCCCGATCCTTTCCATAACTAAGCCCTTTGCCACTCTTATCTTGTATTGCCCAATGTCCCATTCCCTCATGAATACAGATGAGAAAAAAATGTTCAATATTTCTCCATCTCATACGGTCCCTGACATAGTTCACTGGTCCCATCATCCAGTGGACCTATTCCATGTTTAACTTTCCTTTGACTGTTAACATATCTGTAAAAACCCTTAGGATTCACCTTCGCCTTATTACCAAAAGACACCTCATACCTTCTTTTTGCCTTTCTAATTTCCCTCTTAAGGTTCTTCCTGCAAACTAAGTAATGACCGTACATCTCCTCAATCCCTTGTTTTTTATATTTGTTATAGGCCTCGCTCTTGTCCCGAACCAACTTCTTAATTTCACCAGAAAACCACGGCTCCCTCAAAACTTTAGTCTTCCCCTTTGTCTTGACTGGAACATAAAGATCCTGTTCTCTCAAAATCTCACCCCGAAATGCCCCCCCAAATTTTCTCTACATTCTTTCTGGGAAAAAATTCAGCCCACACCACTCTCTGCAAATCCCTTCTCATTTCTCCAAATCTGCCCTTCCCCCACTCAAAAACCTTCAACCTCGGACCAGATCTATTCCTTTCCATCATTAAGCTAAAGCTAATGGACCCATGATCACGGAATCTGAAGTTCTCCCTAATGCTCACCTCCGTCAAAAGTTCATGGAACCTGCCTACCACCCACCCCCCCAAACATTCCCAAACCACAGATTTGGGATTTGCATTCCCAAACCACAGATCGAACACTGCTCCCCCTCTAGTTGGCGTCTAAACATATTGCTGAAGAAAGCAATCCTGAACACTAAGCCATCCTGCCCTTCTACTGACTGCGTTTCCCAATCGATGTTTGGAAAATTGAAATCCCCAACCAACACCATCCTATTTCACCTGCACAGCTCACCTTTTTCGTTGCACATTTGCTCTCCTCATTCCCTTTCCCCATTTGGAGGCTTATAATATACCCCCATAATAGTAACCTCACCCTTCTTATTTTTCAGTTCTACCCACACTGCCTCTCTTGATGAGCCCTCCAGTCTATCTTGCCTCAGCACTGCTGTAATATCCTCCCTGACATGTAATGCCACACCTCCCCCTCTTAATCCACCAACTCTGTCACATCTAAAGCAGCGAAATCCTGGAACATTCAACTACCAGTCACAACCTTCTTTCAAGCATGTCTCGCTAATGGCCACAACATCATAATGCCACATGTCAATCCACACCTTTAGCTCATCCAGCTTCCTTACTACGCTCCTGGCATTAAAATAAATACAACTCAGGGATCTCCTACATCCTACCTTCTGCATATCCTCCTCTCTACCATTCTCACAATTTTCACTGCAACATCTGTTTACTACTTCCTGCTTTTCCTCCCTCAAATTATTTAAACTTGTCTCTTTCCCTCTCTGACTAACCCTCACCCTGCTGTCCTGCCAAACTTGAAACCCTATCCCCAACCATACTAGTTTAAATCCCCCCTGACAGCCCTAGCAAATGCCCCCTCTAGGTGACTGGTCTCTCTGGGATTAAGATGTTACCCATCATTATGGTATAGGTCCCAGCTTCCCCAAAAAAGGTCCCAGTTGTCCAAGAACTTGAAACCCAGTCTCTTACTCTACCCCTTGAGCCACATGTTTAACCTCCACCTCCTCCTATTTCTGCCCACACTGTCATGTAGCATAGGAAGCAATCCAGAGATTACAACCTCAGTGGTCCTCCTTTCAAGCTCCCTACCCAACTTCCTATACTCATTCATTCCAACATTATTGGTACCAATATGTACCACAACCTTACGCTCCTTCCCCTCGCCTTTTAGGATGTTCTGAACGTGCATAATCACATCCCGGACTCTGGCACCAGGGAGGCAAACCACCATCCGGTTTTCCTTATCACATCTGTCCTCCTAACCATTGAATCCCTTATGTCTATCGCCCTTTTCCTTTTATCCCTACAGAGTTTGGCACCACACCTCTGCCCATCATAGTCTGACTATCCCCCTCCTCAGTATTCAAGGTGGAGTACTGATTTCTGAAGATTACAGACTTGGGTGCTTGCACATGAACCTGACTCCTCCCTTTCCTCTTCCTAACGGTAACTCACTGCCTCTCCTCCCGTGGGCCACTGTGCGACCACCTGCCTGTAGCTCTTCTCTACGATAGCCTCATTCTCCCTAACCAGAGTAAGGTTATCGAGCTCCAGCTCAAATTCCCTGACTCGATCCCTTAGATGCTGTGGCTCAGCACACTTTGTGCACACGTGGATATCCGGGAGACATGAAGACTCCATTACTTCCCACATATAACACTGAGAGCAGAAAACTGCCCTGATACTCATCCTGCCTCCTTCTCCTCACACCTTACAAAGTCAAAAAATTAACAGATCTGTATTAAATTAACTGTGAATGTCTTACCTTTAGTGCAGTACGCTCATCCTCAGCCTCTGGAGCCAAAGCCTCAAGGACCCACACCTTCCCTGTGCCACTCACTCACTGGGCTGCTCCACATTGGCAGCTCCCCTATACTTATCCTCCTTTTATTGGCCCCTTGACCAATTAACCCCCTCACTCTCTCCAACCTCCTCCTCCTCCAGATCGTTGCTCAAACTCCAGTCCCCGCCTCCTCTGACTCACATCCTGAAACAAGTAGGTCCAAGCCCTGGTAAGCCCTGAAATTAACAGCTTACCTGCCCATCACTCTCTCCAAGCTCCTTCTCCAGATCGTCGCCCGAGCTCCAGTCGCCATCTCCCCTAACTCACAGCCCGAACCAAGTAGCATGTTAGAAAAACATTGACTTCTGGTTGAGGAATCAGATCAGGAACGGTACATGGATATGGCGAATAAAAGTCCATTGACATCTTCCACATCACCCAGTTCATGGTTAATAATTATTAGCTAGAAAATCAAATAACTCTGGGAATAATACCAACTGTATAAATTGAGGTGTTTTTCTCTCTTTCTTTGGGGAGAAGGAGGGAGGCGGTGTGCAGAAAATAGACCAAAGATTTGGTATCATTTTGCATTCTGTTGTTGTAAGATATTCTCTTTATTGGCTTAATGCTTGCATTGATGTAAATGATAAACAAAAAAAGATGTGGGACTGAGACAGGAACTTTTTGACGTGCCACATGGTCGTGGCTGAAGGTGAGGCCATTTTGGCAAGAAAAATTAACCAGGGATAACAGGAGTGGCTTTCACGGGCAGCCCAAAGTGCTATCTACTAGGTAATGTTATGGACGTCAGCAACAAATTGAACAAATATACAATCTCATTGATAAAAATAGCATTGGCTGGAGCAAAAAAAGTGGCGCGATCACTTGGACGTCAGACTTCTAGCAGAATGGATGGCAGAAATGGACAGCTGGAAATACATGGAAAAAGTCACATCTAACTTAAAGAATAAATATGACACTTTTGTAAAGATCTGGCAGCCGGTCCTGGACCACATTGGGGCTCAAATATAGTCATAAAAAAGAAAAGGGACTGTAAATGCAACTATTATATTTATTTAAGCATGGTTTCCCCAATTGGATACTATATATTTAAAAGACATATAAACTCTAATGGTGAGCGGATTCATTTGTTTGGAAGGGGTGGGAGGGAGGGAGGGAGGCTTTTGTTGATTGTAAGAAAAAAGTTTCATATTATGATATTGAAATATTTATCAAGTATATTTTTGAAGAAAAAGTAAATAAAATATTCAAAAACCATTTCCATCCAAGCAAACCTTCCTTAACATCTCCTAGTGATGGTCACGTGATGTAGTGAGGTGAGACGGACGCTGACAACTATTTCACAGAGATGGCGTTTGAACCCCACCCATCTTCAAAAACCAGATTTTGGAAAGGATATTAGCGACCAGTTATTGTGCGAGTCAAACTGTGCCTCTTCGCCCAATAGTTTTATATTATGGGGATAATATCACATACAAAAGGGATGAAGAAGAAATACATGGCAGAAATAGAAGAGCTGTTAACAAATTTGGAAATTGGAAAAGGAGTTCCAACAGTTTGGTTCCAAGGAATTTTTAAAAATTACTTTTAAACAAAAAGCTCCAATACGTCACATCCTTCGAGAGCTGAAAACGACATGAAGGGAGAAAGCCAAGTGGTCTTGTTCTGGCAACTGAGAACAGAAGAAAGTTGAAGGACAACTGATGCAATTCAAACTGGAGCAAGTTAACTCTCATATAATCCAATAGAAATTAATGACACAGATTTATACAAATTTATATCCATCAGAGGCACACAAAAAGAAATTGAAAAGGTCCGAGGCTAATTACAGTCAAATAAATCACCAAGGGAAGATGGTTGATCTCCTGAATTTTACAGAGAATTTAAGGATTTACTTAAATAATACAACCCTCTCATCATGGATGTTATTAACTTCACATCTAAATTTCAAACTCTGCATCGTGGGGGCTGAGTGGAATACCCTGACTTTGCTAATGTCCAGATGTGCTGGCTTGAGGTGGTCGATGGTGAAGATCTCTTCCTTCGCTCCGATATACAGCACACATGTCGACGTGTTGTGTTCGGCTACTTTCTATAGCCACACTCCGATCTAAAATATACACACAGGTCCCTGAAATTTTGGATCCAAGGATTTGGCCTGGCTGTTCAGAGGAGGCTGCAGAGGGGCTTGAGTTCCCATCTTTCCTTTTGTTTTGTCATTGAGGCCGTCAGGTCCTGTGGATTCTTGGCAGCAGCCAAAACCTTCCTGGTATCACCATCCCGGCTGCTGAGGTGTTGAATTCTTCTTTGAGGTTTACAAGAATGATCCTGTGGATTTGAGCATGATGGGGCGGGGTTTGCCAGTGGAGATGTCGCAGAGCAGCGTCTACTTACCAGAGTCGATGGCGACATCCTCCAGACTGAGCTGGAAAACTGCTGTCCCATTTGCCGGGATCTCAGTATCTTGCAGCTGTGCCCTGCCTAGGACTGCAGAGTCTATTCCCTGGGACAGACTCGATCGTGGGGTGAGACAGTGCGTCAGCCACCATGTTGGTTTTATCTACGATGTTTTGAATGTCTGTAATGAACTCAGACTCATATGAGAGGTGTTGCTACTGCCTGGCCAACCGTGGGTCCAACACTTTATGGAAGGCAAAGGTTAATGGCTTCTGGTTCATGAAGACACTGGATTGTCTACCTTCAAAAAAAACACATGAAGTGTCTGACTTCCAGGTACAGCACCAATTGCTGTCGGTCAAAGGCACTGTAGCTGAGTTCAGGTGGCCAGAGCTGCCTGCTAAAGAAGGTCATGGACAGCCATTGCCCTTCGATGAATTGCTCCAGTGCGCCCCCTACTGCTGAACTGGAAGCTTCTACTGAGAGAGTGGTTGGCGCATCTGGCCTGGTGTGTACCAGAAGGGTGTGGGCCAGTGCATCCTTGGGCCTCTGGAATACCTCCAAAGCCTCATTGACCAAGCTAATGTCTTTTCATTTCTCCGCCATAAGTGCAAAATGTGGGTGCATGATGCGGGCCACTGTCAGTGTGACGCAGTGATAAAAGTTAATCACCAGTGAATTCTTGCAGCCCCTTCACTGTGGTGGTGGTGAGGTGGTTTGGGGAAGCACTAAACAGCCTCTACCTTTTCAAGCAGGGGTTTAGTTCCGTGCCTATTGATTCAACCCTCAAGGAAGTCGAACGTTTCCAGCTTGAACTGGCTCTTAGCAAGGTTTATCCTTAGTCCAAATTCCTGCAGCCTGGCGCACACTCACTCTTAGATGGGCTGCATGCTCTGTGTGAATGCGACTGGTGATGAGAATATCATCCAAATAGATGAACATGAAGCTGAAATACCAGCCCACCGCATCCATCAGCCTCTGAAGGGTCTGGGCTGCATTTTTAAGTCCAAAGGACATTTACATGAATACAAAAATTCTAAGAGGGGTAACGATGGCAGTTTAAGGGATGCAATTGTGCTGGACCAGGATCAGGAGATAGCCCCTGATGGGGTCAACTTTGGAAAATAACCCCGCCCCTTGTAAGTTTGTACAAAGTTTTGGATATGAGGCACGAGGTAACATTCCAGTGGGGTGGTCCCGTTGGGGCAGGGATAGTCATCACATGGCCTCCACCCTCCTGCCTGCTTCGGTACCATGTGCAGGGGGGAGGCGCAGGGGCAGCTGTTCCAGGAAAATCTGCTGAAAGAGCAGCAAGGCCTGTCTCCCTCAGCAAGGGCAAGCATTTGGCTCAGTAAGGTAGATGGGACTCTGTCTGCAGGAACCCAAAGGTAGGGGTTCATCGCTCCTTGAGGGTATCGTATTTGCCTTGCTCAGGAGGCTGCTGCAGGGGGTCAAAGACCCTTGCTGCCGTGTCCTAGTCGAGCGAGCTCACCACATAGTAGTCACGCATGTCATTGGCGGTGATCTGCTAGAATTGGGCCTCGGTCTGTTTAAACCACGTGTGGTTGTGATGCCCAGAATATTGACAGCTTCAACTAAACTGCATGAAGAACCACCTGATCTGTCATCTTCAGGCCCAACTAGTGGTTGGACCTGTCGAGGTCACCAATGAAGCATGCACGATACACCAAAGTGTGGAAAGAACGACACACACCCAAGAAGTCGAAGACTGGTTTGTTAAACTGGCAGCTCTGCTTGTATACTCTTTCACTGCTGACGACAGAACTTACGAGACAGTAGCACCGGCCTTGGATTGGTGGGTGTTCCCACCATTGCTCATTCCTTCCCGCCATGTGGGTTGTCACCTGGGACGAAGTTTGTCTGTCCCTGCGGAATCTGCGCAGTCACCACGTTCGTCAGCCATCTTGTGTACTGGGTTGCGTCCCGGTTAGCGGGCAGTAACAACCATATATTTTGTAAGAATATGGAGCCCATATTTACAAAGGGTGGGTATGAATATTTAAATGAAGCTCAGACATTCCCTTTCTCCTGAAGGCCTCAGTTTTTGAAAAGGAACGTTAAAGTTTTCATCACTCCTGGTGGGGGTCCCTTGTCCTCATTTTTCTTTTTCTTTTATCAAGGGAATGGAGGGGGGATGGGGTGGTTTATGGGGGGGGGGGAAATTTCTTTATTCTTTCTTTTAACTCTGACTCGTGTATTTGTGTTTAATTTGTGTTATTTTTAATTGTGTGAATTCTTTGTAGTGTTTAATTTATCAATAAAATATATTTGTAAATGATCGGAGTTCAATCCAAGGGACCATGAGTGGCCGAGAGAAACACTGGTGACTCCCCCTGCCCACCCTGATCACAAATATCAATGTGATCTACTAGGATTATTGACAAAATGATCAAAATGTGTGTTTACATGTGTTTTCCCCAAGAACGCTGTTTCATCAGGTTGTACTTGTGTTATCCAATGGTACTAAATTTAACCTTGTACTTTGGAGCAGGTGCAGAGGAGATTTCCTGGATCGGACAATGTCTGCCTGAAACCCAGATGTGAGTAGCAAACACATCTGTACAAAACAAAGGGAGGAAGGTTGAGGGGAGATTTTCTTTTACCCAGAGTTGTGGGTGTCAGGAATGCCTCACCAGGGGTGGTGGTGAAGGCCGAAACCTTAGGGGCCTTTAAGAGGCTCTGAGTCACGTGGATTAACGGAGGGTTATGAGGGAGGAAGGGGTGAGTTATTTTTATTTTGGTAGGAATACATTGGTCGGCACAACACTGAGGGCCAAAGTGCTTGTACTGTGCATCTTATATTCAATGTTAAACCTGTCAGTCTTTCAGCATGCAGACATTTTTTTTAAAACTTTATTTAAAATTTTATGACATGAATAAAATAAAAATTACATTTAAAGAAATAATAAAAATAAGATAATAAAAATTAGAATACTACATCATTAAACTACACAAATTAACCCCCCCCCGATAATTATAACACAACATTAATCGTCTAATTTAAAATTAGTCCAACCCTCCCCCCCCCAAAATAAAGAGTGAAGAATTAATTAACAATGTTGTAAAATTCTCTATCGAAATTAACTTAATTTTATTAAACTCTTCTCCCTCAATGTATTTGTACTTGGTTTTCTTCTTTTTCTTCTTATCACCTTTCCCCTCATCTTCCTCATCATCTAATTCAACATCCTCAATTTTTGACTTATTATCTTCTGTGACATCATCCTCTTAAAAAAGAGAGAAAAATAAACCCCAAAAAAAGAGAAAAAAAAGGAGAAAAAACCTCCAAATTCCCTCTCAATTACAATCAGAAAACAAAAAGAGTTAAAAAAAATATTTATTTAAAAAAATAATTAAAAAAAAAACTTCACTTAACCCAAAAATTAAAAAGAAAAAGAAAACAGATCGGAGGTCACGACTACCTCCTCCTGTTTAAACCGCCCAAAGCGGTAACTCCCCCAAAATATTGGGTGTGAGATAACTCACAGGTAGCTGATGACTTCTGGAAACTAGTGCCCACCCAGTTCCCTCTCCCAACTCCCATTTCATTAAACTATCATCATTATTTAAACTATTTAAACTCTTCTCAAAAAAAAAGATAAAAGATTTATTTTTTTAAATCAACATTACCACTTCGGTCACCATTGCTTCCATTTCTTTTAAAAATCTGGATCCCACCTTACATCTCTACTCTCTTTGGAGACCTTGAAGGACTACATCGTTCCTGAAACTGCATGATTGGTAAAGACTGAGCAAAGTCCATAACCTCTTTAGGATTGTCAAAGAACTTTGGCTGATTTCCATCCTGAAAAATCTTCAGTACCGCAGAATACCTGAATGTTCCCTTATGTCCTTTTTTCCACAACTGTTCTTTCACAGAATTAAATTCGCGTCGTTGAAACATAATTTCTTGACTCAAATCTTGATAGAAGAAAACAGGATTATTCTGAACCATCAAAGGAGATCTATTTTGCTGGGGTATTTCTAATAGCCGTACGTAAAATTGTCTCTCTGTCACAATAGTTTAAACAACGGATCAAAACAGATCTTGGATTCTGTCCTGAAAAAGATTTTCTTCTTAAAACTCTATAAGCACATTCCAGTATTAAACCTTCAGGGAATTTATCCTGTCCTAACACTCGTGGAATCCATTCAGTAAAAAATTTTCTTGGATCTGTTCCTTCTATGCCTTCTGGCAAACCAACAATTTTCACATTGTTCTGTCTAGATTGATTCTCCAAATAATCAACCTTTTTTGCTAAATTTTTATTTTGGATCTGCAATGTTTCAATTATTCTATTTTCATCTTGCAGTTGATCCTGTGCATCGACTAAACCTTGATTACATATTTCAAATCTTTCAATGGTTTCAAGCTTAAAAGCTCCATTAATGACTTCCGCCATCACATTAATCTTGGAAATAAACAGGTTCACAAAATTAGCTAAGTGACTCGATACAGAATATATCTTATCTTCAAGATCCTTAACAGACATTTCAACAGAAGTAGATTCAGGCATAATGGGGTCTTGCTGGTCCTTGGAGACCACGGAATCTTCTGTTCCTTCCCTTAATTTAGTATCTTTTCTAGCAGTTTGACTTTGTATAAAGATCCCTCTCAAAGTCCCCCCAGCAATGCCAGGAGACTGAAGATCAGGGTTATCTTTAAGCCAAATCTCTTTAATCATCTTCACTGAATCGATGTCTGGAAAAACCGTTGTAATTGAAGATGCATTTTGCAGCGCCACCACTGTAGCAGTCGAATGACAGCTCTTTAACTCTCCAGCTGGTAGCGCCCCAGCTGATTCAACTGTCAAAGTCTCAGTAACAGCACTCACAGTGGCCGTTGTGTGAAATACTGGCACCCGTCTAGCTCTTTGGTCTGAAAACTGTTGAATGCGACCTTCAAAGAGCCTCACCGGCTTAAAACGGAGTTTCAATGCCGAACTCTGTACGTCTTCCTTTGGATCCATTCTATGCTGAGTCCTGGCTTCTTGTAAACAAGTAGGCTCAGACAATTTCGGAAAATGTAGATTTTTAACAGTCTGTTAATGTTTTATTTTACCTTTTTTTTGCATATAAACCATTAGGCACTAATCCAACACCTCTTATTATTTATAAATTTTTAAAAGAACTTTAATGGACACTTAAAGACAAAACAATAAATCAGAGTCAGGAGATGTCTGGAAGGCACGTCTGTTCCCTACGCCATCTTGCCACGCCCCCGACCTGCGCCAGTTCTAATTTGGACCCTGGTCTCACCTAAACCATTGGAATAACCTGCACCTTCTACCCTCGAGAGCCCGAGGGAATTTGCACCCTCAGCAGTGTCCTGCTGGTGCACCATCGAATTCCCTCCATCCCCTTCCACGGGTTCCCTGCTGTTATCATGCTCCTGGATGGACCCCACCCTGGCAAAACTACCCATATTTTCACTGATTCCTCTGCACCTCTACATTCGGTTCAGGGGTCTGGGTTGTGTTGTGGGACTGGTGGAGAACAAAGCACCAATATCAGGAGACAGGGAGCAGTGTAGTGACCCCCAGCTCTGCGAGATGGGGAAGAGTGCAGAGACCCCCAGCTCCAGGAGACAGGGAGCGGCACAGAGGCCCTCAGTTCTGGGAGACCGGCTGAGTTGTATACAAGTCTGGAAGTGGCTGGGCCCAGAAGTATACAATGCTATGTTCCAGGGTAAACTGGAACAAACGCAAGGCAATGCACTTTGGTAAATTAGTCCGCTGTCCTCTTCACAGTCAGATCTGACTACCTGAAGGTGTCGGGGAACTGGCTTGGAGGGGCCGAGGCATGCAACAAAAAAATGGTCAGAGCCGATTGTAAAAGTCCACCAGAAACTGGGTCTGTGGGAATGACATTCCCTCTCAGTAATGGGGAAGAACCTGGTCATCAGGTGCAAGGTGCTCTCGGTACTGCTGCGTGTGATGCAGGCGTGGCCCATCCCACACACCTCTGCCCTGGCTATTACCAGAGCAGTTTCCCTCTTCATGTGGGATCCAAAATGGATGGAGTGGGAAGGAGGTCCATGTACATCGCCAGACTATGGTGTTATGAGCCCAAAGGACCCCAAAACCCAGCAGCAATAGACATTCACCAAGACAAGTCGTTATATAAAGATAAGTTGTTTCTAATTATCTTTAAACATGAAAACAGAATCAAACTTTAACTTATCTCTATTAACTTAACTAACCTTAATCTCCTTCTAATTTAAGCACATGTGTATGATGTGTGTGTAAATTTAAGAAAAATTATTTGGTTCACAGTTCAATCTTACTTCTCATTCTTCCAAGTTCATTGGTTGTAGGCAATTCTGATACTGTGCACAGAATTGAACATGTATAAAGTTCATCAGGCTTTGCCACTCAAGAAAGTTCCATAGGGTTTTTAGAGAGAGATTTGTTGTTCCAGGATTTCCACAACTGAGCTACCACCATTAGTCTCCTCAATGTCTCGCTGATAAAACTTGGCCCATCAGGGTTCTCCAGATGATAACCTCTTTCTTTCAGGCTAGCACAGTGTTCCTTCCTGTTGCACCTATTCCGAGAGAAACATCAGACGGATAGCCCTTCCAGCCATCTGCCATTCTGGAGCTTTCTGTTTCCTGCAATCTTCTCCTAGCTTGCACTGTTCAGCTGGTTTCATTGCCTGGCTGAGAGAGCTTGTTTCACCCCTTTCTCTCTCTCTCACTCCAACTGAGACTGCTAGAAAGCCCATGTGACTCTCTCACTTGCAAACCCCCCCCCCCCCACCTCTTCAGCAAACAACAGAACTTATCCTTCTTTGGCAAGCCCTTGTCTTAGCTAAACAAATCCCAGGGGTGACCTTTCTATCAGCACTTTGTAGATATTCAACCAGCCAGCCTGTCTCCAAACCAAAACAATGGTCTATTTATTTCATGACCTCATTTCAATTAGCAGCTACTTGACAAATGTGCATAGCATTCTCCATAGTTTCTGTGATGTAACTGAATATGAATTCTTCAGTATTTCAAATCAGATATGCTTTAAAATGTGTGTATGTATTTAACCTACACTAATTTTACCAGATTCTCCCAAATATATATTCCATGACAATGGGGTTAAGGGCGTAACCAATGTGGCCTTCATCGTGTGAGGTTGCATCAGACTGAGCATGGAAACTAAGTACAAGGGTACCGAGTGCCGCTATGAACCAAGGATCTACCTGTCTCAGGTGTTCTGAAGGATTGGCGCAATGTCCCAGTCAGGTGGACTTTGCCACATCACCTTTGTGGAAAAGTTTTCATAGATAAACACTTTTGACCATAAAGCCATCAGGTAGTGGTCAGCACGGAATTCCTGCTGACACAGAGAGACCAGGATTTGATGAATAATGTGTGATGGTCCTCTGAGCAGAGAATCCAGAGACAGACTCCAGTCCTCCCTCTGGTTAAGGAGAGTGAGGTCATCACGGGCAAGGCATGTGGCCTGAAGGACCGGGTCAAGGAACATGAGCTGCAGCTCGATGACCTTACTCTTGTTAGGGAGAATGAGGCTATCGTAGACAAGAGCTACAGGCAGGTGGTCGCACAGGGGCTCATGGGACGAGGGACAGAGGGTTACCATTAGGAGGAGGAAAGGGAGGGGTCAGATTCATGTGCAAGCACCCGAGTCTGTAATCTTCAGAAATCAGTACTCCACCTTGAATACTGAGGAGGGGGATAGTCAGACTATGGTGGGCAGAGGTGTGGTGTCAAACTCTGTAGGGATAAAAGGAAAAGGGCGATAGTTATAGGGTGAGAGTTAGTAGGATAAGGAAGGGACAAGTTTATATAATTTGAGGGAGGAAAAGCAGGAAGTCGTAAACAGATGTTGCAGTGAAAATTGTGAGAATGGTAGAAAGGAGGATATGCAGAAGGTAGGATGTAGGAGATCCCTGTATTTATTTTAATGCGAGGAGTGAGTAAGGAAGCTGGATGAGCTAAAGATGTGGATTGACATGTGGCATTATGATGTTGTGGACATTAGCAAGATGTGGTTAAAAGAAGGTTGTGACTGGCAGTTGAATGTTCCAGGATTTCACTGATTTAAGTGTGACAGAGTTAGTGGATTAAGAGGGGGAGGTGTGGCATTACATGTCAGGGAGGCTATTACAGCAGTGCTGAGGCAAGATTGACTGGAGGGCTCGTCAAGAGAGGCAGTGTGGGTAGAGCTGAAAAATAAGAAGGGTGAGGTTACTATTATGGGGTATATTATAGGTCGCCAAATGGGGAAAGGGAACTAGGAGAGCAAATGTGCAAGGAAATAGGTGAGATATGCAAGTGAAATAGGGTGGTGTTGGTTGGGGATTTCAATTTTCCAAACATCAATTGGGAAACGCAGTCAGTAAAAGGGCAGGATGGCTTAGTATTTATGCATTGTGTTCAGGATTGCTTTTTGCAGCAATATGTTGAGACGCCAACTAGAGTGGGAGCAGTGTTTGATCTGTTGTTTGGGAATGCAATGGGGCAGGTGACAGAGGTGAGCGTTAGGGCGAACTTCTGATCCAGTGATCATGGGCCCATTACCTTTAGCTTAATGATCTAAAGGGATAGGTCGGGTCCGAGGTTGAAGGTCTTCGAGTGGGGGAAGGCCAGATTTGGAGAAATGAGAAGGGATTTGCAGAGAGTTGTGTGGGCTGAACCTTTTCCTGGAAAGGATGTAGAGAAAATTTGGGGGGGCATTTAGTAGTGAGATTTTGAGAGTACAGGATCTTTATGTTCCAATCAGGCCAAAGGGGAAAACTAAAGGTTCGAGGGAGCCGTGGTTTTCTGGTGAAATTAAGAAGTTTGTACGGGACAAGAGGGAGACCTACACCAAATATAAAAAACATGGGATTGAGGAGATAGATAAAAAGGGATGTGTCTATAGCTAATAAGGCGAAGGTGAATCCTCAGGGTTTGTTGAGATATGTGAACAGTAAAAGGAGGGTTAAACATAGAATAGGTCGACTGGATGATGGGACCAGTGAACTATGTCAGGAACCGTATGAGATGGAGAAATATTGAACAAATTTTTCTCATCTGTATTCACGAGGGAAGCAGACATTGGGCTATACAAGATAAGAGAGGCAAATGGTTTAGTTATGAAAAGGATAGGGATTAGTAAAGTGAGAGTTTTGGAGCTTCTTGGGTCAATTAAGGTGGATAAGTCTCCTGGTGCTGATGGGATTTTTCGCAGGACTTTAAGGGAAGTCAGGGAACAAATAGCGGGGGCACTGACAGTGATTTTTCAAAGATCACTGGAGGAGGGTGTGGTACCACGGGATTGGAGAGTTGCAAATGTAGTTCTGTTGTTCAAAAAAGGCAGTAGGTGTAGGCCAAGTCATTATTGCCAGTAAGTTTGACTTAGGTGGTGGGGATGGTTATGGAGAGTATTCTTCGTGATAGTATATACAAATATCTGGATAGGCAGGGATTGATTGGGCGCTCCAAGCAGGGGTTTGTGAAGGGAAAATCATGTTTGACGAATCTTGTTGAGGTTTTAAAGAGGTGATAAGAAAAGTGGATGAAGGTAGGGCGGTTGACGAGATCTATTTAAATTTTAGTAAAGCTTTTGATAAGGTACTGCATGTAAGGTTAGTTAGGAAGGTTCACCACGATGGATTATTCGATAGTGAGATGGGTTCAGAGGTGGCTGGGAGATAGACAGCAGAGAGTCATGGTGGACAAATCTCTATTAGGATAGAAGCCTATGACGAGCAGTGTGCCTCAGGGATCGGTATTGGGTCCCCTGTTGTTTATCATTTATATTCATAATTTGGATGAGGGGGTGGTTAACTGGGAAAGCAAATATGAAGATGATTTGAAAATAGGGGGAGTGGTGGATGGTGAGGAAGGTTTTCTTGGATTACAGGATTTGGTTTGTTTGGAAAAGTGGACTGATGGAATTTAATGTTGACAAGTGTGAGCTGCTGCATTCCGGAAAAAAAATATTCAAAATAGGACCTATGCAGTTAAGGGGAGGGTGTCGAGAAATGCAGAGGAACAGAGGGATCTTGGAGTTATGGTACAGAGTTCACTGAAGGTGGATTCTCATGTAGACAGGGTGTTTAAGAAGGCATATGGTCTGCTGGCCTTCATAAATCATAGCATAGAGTGTAGGAGCTGGTTGGTGATGCTGCAGCTGTTTCAGGTATTGGTGAGGCCAGGTTTGGAGTACTGTGCTCAGTTCTGGTCTCCATACTATAGGAACGATATAGATAAGATGGCGAGGGTGGAGGGAAGATTTACAAGGATGTTGCCTGGCTTACAGCATCTGGATTACAGGGAGAGATTAAGGAGACTGGGACTTCATTCATTGGAATGCAGATGACTGAGAGGGGACTTGATGGAAGTATTTAAAATTATGAAAGGAATAGATAGAATAGACATAAACAGACTAATTCCCCCGAGGAAAGGGAAGGTTGGAACAAGAGGCCATGAGTTAAGGGTAAGAGGGCAAAACTTTAGGAGAAATATTAGAGGATGCTTCTTCACTCAGAGTGTGGTGGCAGAATAGAATGTTCTTCCAAATGAGATAGTTACAGCAGGGTCCCTTCTGTTATTTAAGAGAAGGTTGGATGTGTACATGGATGTGAGGAGGATGGAGGGATATTGGCGGAGAATGTGAGGATTGAGCTAGTGGATTTGTTCTAGTGAACCGGTGCGAACTCGAAAGGCTGACATGGCCTGTTTCCGCTCTGTAAATGGTTATATGGTTACATGATGACACAGTTTTGCATTTCAATTTCTCATCCCTCATTACAAAACTCTCTGCTCTCCATGTTCGTGCTGCACATTTCTTCATTGCTGCTATACCTAGACTCAGAAAGTTTGTTTGATATTTATCCAACTTCAATTTTGTATCTGCATCTTAAATATGACTAAGCACAAATATTCTCACGTCCTTTTGTATTTATATCTTCATAATTTGTCCTAATAATCTACTGAAATCCTTCCAAAATTCTTCCACTTTTACACAGGTCCAAACCGAATTGGAAAAAAAAGTCCCAATCACGTTATTACATTGAAAACATTTCTCGGAATAATTGGAGATAAGTCCATTTAATTTATATGGAGTAGAGCAGAATTGATGTAGACAATTGTGCTTTTATAACTGACATAAATCATATTTGTAACACTCTTGAAACAATCTTGACCCTATTTCTTCTTGAATTTGTATATTTCAATCTTCTTTCCACCTTTGTTTCGATTTATATAAATCCTTTTCCCCATATTATATTTGATGTCTATAAAATCTCTTTCCCACAAATTTAATATTCTATTCCCTCTGTTCATAGGCAATAACACATTTTTACCCACTGGTGCTTTTCTTGAGATCCCTACCTTTTTTCCCTAAACCTACATTGATTTCTTGCCACGTTCTGATCGGATGTAACTGTGTTTTTCTTGTGATTTGACTCTCCATTTACTGATAAAATACTTTGCTACCCCTCCTCCATTGTTGTCGGGTTCGTGTGGGTCCCACAGGTTAAGAACCAGACCAAAGTAGAGGTACAAAGCACATTTTTATTTCGGGGATGGAAACATGACAACAGGGTCGATATGTTAGGCAAACCTTCATACACAGAGTACGCAGGGAGTAAATATACACTTCTAATTAGGAGGGAGAAACCGACAGAGGTTGGGGGAAATTACATAAACTTACACATTCAACATTCAGGATCAAGGTGATACTGTGAGCTCCCACCCCTTGACCGATATGGACATGGCTCTTCCTAGCTGACCTCGAGACTCACCCCAACCCAGTGTGGAAGGTGCTACTTCCTAGCCACGATGAGTTGAAAGAGGCAGAACAAAGGGGGACATGGTTCTTTATAGTTCTGGGGGACCGTGCTGGGAGGGCCAATCACTCAGGAAAGGCTGGTCCCCGTTGACTGCTGTGGCCAATGCTCGAAGCCAAGTGCAGGGGCTCGGCAGGGGTCAGTCGAGGTGATTCACCTGGGCCAATTGGGTGAAGGTCAGGGCTGAGTCTGGCCGGGCTGCCTGGACTGCAGCTCCTGGTGATTTAGGTGGGCCAATCGCAAGGGTCACCTTGATGGCTTGGAGTGAGTCTTTGACCTGGATTGACAGGTAGTATGTCCACTGAACAGGAGTACAGCAGCGCCACCAGGTGGTGGACACTGCCTCTCCATGACAATCCACCCCTTCGGAAGACATGCTGCTTGCCAATAAAGTGCGACAGGTAATAAGAAGGTCTTACGGGGCAATGCAAAGGTGCATATAAATTGACGATCACATCATGGAATAACTATAGCAATGATAACAAAAATAAGTGCAATCCCCCAGTGAATGATAGTCACCCAAATGCCCCTCGTGGAGCCAAATGGCCCCCAGGGTCCCCATGAGGTGGTGATACTGGTGGATCTGTCCCAGGATTTTTGAATTTTGGCCACCGAGTCCCGAATGTGGTCTGCCAGGTGGGTGATGTTAGAGGATTCCTTGGGAATGTAGGTGCAGCCCTCCTGGCCATTGACAGCACAGCCACCAGGAGGTAGTCCAGGGCCATCCGATTTGGCATTGGCACTATACGTCTCTCCTTCAGCTCCACAACTGTTCAGGTCAGGGTGTCCTTTGTATGGTGCAGGGACACTGCCATCTCGTTGGCCAACAACTCCAGGAGGGTGGCCATCCGGTTATTTCGTTGGAGAGCCATGCGGTGCCATATCTGGGGAAGGCGATCATCCAGAACAGTTCACCTGCAGTAAAGGCCCTCTTGTTCCAGTGGTCGCCAAAGGCTGGGTGCTCCCCTAGGTCATCGAGAGAGTGGATGTAGGGCACCTCGAATGTGGGGAAATGGCAGCCCTACCAGGTGGTAGGAAGCCAGGTGTCGGCACTGAGGCCGCCTACCCAGTGGGTGCCATTCAAGGTCCAGGGGCCCCCCAGCTTGGTGACATCAGTGGAGGTGGTGAGTGCGGAGCCCGGGTACCCTCTTTTTTAAAAAAAACTTTATTTAAGATTTTATAACATGAATAAAATAGAAAGTTACAGTAAAAGATTAAACATAAGATAATAAAAATTAGAATACTACATCGGCAGTCTAAATAAACTGAATCCCCCCCAAAATTAGTACACAACATTAATGACCTAGCTTAAAGTTAGTCTAACCCCCCAAAATAAAGAGTGAAAGAGTGAAGAGTTAATAAAATGCACAATAATTATATAAAAAAACCCTTACACAAAAAATGATAAAAACATAACAAATAAAGATGCTAACATCAAAAAAAGAAAAAAAAATTAAAAAAAATTAAAAAAAATTATCAATACTAAAATATCAAACTTAAAAACATATTTAAATCAAACTTAAATGCATATATTTAGCAAATGGAGTCCACTTCAACCTATCCTGAATTGAAAAAGATATCCTTTCCATAGTCAAACAGAACTTCATCTCCAAATACCACCTATCTAAAGTTAATATATTTCTATCTTTCCAAGTAAGAGCTATACATTTCTTGGCCACAGCTAAAGCTAAATAGATAAAAGAAATCTGATAATCTTGTAGGCCCAAATCAATTAATGATTGCATATTCCCTAATAAAAATATACCAGGATCTAATACAAGACAAATATTATATAAACTATTAAATATAGATTGAATACCCTTCCAAAACTGTTGCAACCGATCACAAAACCAAACAGTATTCAAAAAAGTATTAGCCGTCTGGTCACAACGAAAACAGCAATCCGACTTACTAAGACCAAACTTTTTTAGTTTTTCCGGTGTTAAATATAACTGATGTATAAAATTGTAATTAATCATCGCCAATCTAGCATTAACCAATTTCCTAATACTATTCTGACAAATTTCCATCCAAGCTTCTTCAGCTATTATAAAACCTAATCTTTTTCCCATTTCAACTTATCCTTATCCCAATCTTTTTTACTATCAATTTCTTGTAAAATACAATTCAAATCAGATATATATCCCTTTTGTGGTATTGAAAGTACATATTCCTCAAAATTAGAATCAGGCAATAAAATCATATGTCGACCACATATCTGTTTTACAAAAGATCTTAAATGATAATACACAAATACAAAGTTTCCACTAATACCGAATTTCCTTCGTAATTCATCAAAAGAACAAAAACATCCCTCAGAAAAACAATCGGATAAATTTTTTATTCCCTTCCTTTCCCATTGTTTCAAAGTAATATTGGAGACTGTAAAAGGAACAAGTTGATTGTTATATAATGGCAATCGTCCAGACCATTTACTTTTGATCCCCAATTTATTAAGTTTACTTGTCCATAAATTTAATAAATGCTTCAATATTGGGACATCATAAGTTCGTAATAAATTTTTATTCCATCAAAACAAAAACTCATGAGAAAATTTTTCTGAATTAACTGCCATTTCTATCTTTGCCCAACTGGGCGGATCATCCATATTCATTAATGCACTAAGAAATTTAAATTGAGCTGCTTCATAATAATGTTGAAAATTCAGTAATCTTAAACCTCCAAATTGAAAATCCCACATCAGCTTTCTCATCGCTACCCTCGGAAATTTTCCCTTCCATAAAAAGTCTCTAATTGCTTTATATAGATCCTTAAAAAACTTTTATTTAAAAAATAAGGAATTAATTGAAACAAATATTGTATTCAGGGAAAAATATTCATTTTTATAGTATTAATCCTCCCTAATAGACCCAAAGGCAAATCTTTCCACCTAGTCAAATCTAATTTAATCCTTTTTATTAAAGGAAGATAATTAATTGAATATAAATCTTGAAATTCCGTATTAATATTAATTCCTAAATATTTAATTTGTGTAGTGCATTTCAAATTTGTAATACTTTTATACATTGAATAATCATTTTTACAAATTGATAAAATTTCACTTTTGGTCCAATTTACTTTATAACCAGATAATTGACCATAAATTTCTAAACATTCTTGAATTGCTGGTAAAGAAATACCCGAATCCACCAAATATAATAAAACATCATCAGCAAATAGATTAATCTTATATTCCTCATTCAAAACTCTCGTGCCTTTAACATTTTCATTCTGGCGTATTAATTGTGCCAAAGGCTCAATAACTATAGCAAATAAAGCAGGTGACAATGGGCATCCTTGTCTAGTAGACCTTGTTAAATTAAAAGATTCTGAAATCTGCCTATTGACAGTAATTCTGGCCTTCGGACTATTATATAAAGCCTTTATCAATCCAATAAATGAAGAACCAAAACAAAATTTCTCAAGTACTTTAAACAAAAACTTCCATTCCACTCTATCAAAAGCCTTTTCTGCATCCAGCGAAACCACTATTGGATAATTCATCTGAGATTTAGATTTATTTATCAAAGTTATTAAATGCAAAATATTATCTGATGCATATCTATTTTTTATAAATCCTGTTTGATCACTATGTATTATTTTAGGCAAATATTGAGCAAATCGATTAGCCATAGCTTTTGCTACAGTTTTGTAATCTATATTTAACAACGATATTGGTCTATAAGAAGAAACCTGTAAAGGAGCTTTATCTTTTTTTTGGTATAACTGTAATTATTGCATTGGAACAAGACTCGGGTAATCGAAAAGTGTCATAAATTTGTTGTAAAACATCCTTATATATAGGAAATATATCAGCATAAAAATTTTTATAAAACCCATCTTCACCAGTGCCTTTCCATTTGGCATATCTCTTATCGCCGTTTCTATTTCCTTTTCTGTAAAGGATTTATCTAACTCCTGTCTATCTTCTTGATTCAATTGTGGCAATTTAATATTTTTCAAAAAAGAATCTATAGCATCCTCAGTTACATCTTTACATTCTGAGGTATATAATTTTTTGTAAAAATTACAAAATTCCTCATTAGTTTCCTTTTGACTAAAAGTAATACCCGATTTCTTTCTCATTACTGGTATAATTCTAGATAATTGTTCCTTTTTTAACTGCCATGACAGAACTTTATGAGCTTTCTCACCCCATTCATAAAATTTATGTTTAGTTCGGTTCATTAAACATTCAAACCGATAAGTTTGTAATTCATTATATTTAAATTTTAAATTAGTTAACTGATTCTTTTGCGTTTCAGTAGCATTTTTTTTTAAATTCTTTTTCAGTAACAGTTATCTTTTCTCTAAATCTTCAATCTCTTTAATTCTCTCTTTCTTTACTTTAGAAGCATAACTAATTATTTGACCTCATAAAAAAACTTTCATTGCATCCCATAAAACAAATTGACTAGAAACAGAATTATTAATATAAACCTCAATTTGTTGTTTTAAATAACTAATAAATTCCATTTTTTGCAGTAACATCATATTGAATCTCCATCTTGGAGCTCTCTGAACATCCTGTGAACTCTGATATTTTAATAATAATGATGAATGGTCCGAAACCAGTCTTGCCTTATAATCCACAGATGTAACCCTATCCTGCAAATGTGCTGAAATTAAAAAATAATCAATTCTAGAAAAAGAATTATGTCGTGACAAATAAAAAGAAAAATCTTTCTCTGTAGGATTAAATCTTCGCCAAATATCAACTAAATTCAAATCTGACATCATATTAGTTACTTGAACTGCCATCTTCGATTTCTTAATTACTCTTGGATACTTGTCCAATAAAGGCTCCAATACCACATTCAATTTAGACATTCAATTTAGACATTCCTTACAACAACTCAACCCAAGAAAAAAGAAGAAAGAAAAAAAAGAAAAGAAACTCCCCCCAAAAGAAAAGGAACCCTTCCTCTTATTCCCTCTTAAAACTACAATCAAAAACAAATTAAAATAAAGAAAAAAAAATTACTTAAACAAAAGTAATAAAAAAAACTCACTCCTTAACCCAAAAATTAAGAAAAAAAACAGGCAGGAGGTTACTATTACCCCCTCCTGTTTAAACTGCACAATGCGGTAACTCCCACAAAATACTGGGTGTGAGATAACTCACACATAGCTGATGACTTCTGGAAAATAGTGCCCACCCAGTTCCCTCTCCCAACTCCCATTTCATATTAAACTATCATTAATGACTAAGATCTTCCAAAAAAAAAGATTTATTTGTTTTAATCAATTTTATCACTTCGACCACCATTGTTTCCATTTCTTCTTGGAATCTGATTCCCATCTTGTGTCTCCACTCTCTTTGGAGACCGAGGAGGACTACGTCATTCTTGAAATTGCGTGATCGGTAAAGATTGAGCAAAGTCCATAGCTTCTTTAGGATTATTAAAAAACTTTGGCTGATATCCATCCTGAAAAATCTTCAATACCGCGGGGTACCTAAAAGTTGCCTTGTATCCTTTTTTCCACAACAACTCTTTCACAGAATTAAATTCACATTGTTGAAACATAATTTCTTGACTCAAATCCGGATTTAAAAAAAACACGATTATTCTGGACCATCAAAGGAGATCTATTTTGCTGAGCGTTTCTAATAGCCACATGTAAAATTGTCTCTCTATCACAATAATTTTAACAACGGACCAGAACAGGTGTCGGATTCTGTCCTGAAAAAAGGTTTCCTTCTTAAAGCTCTGTGAGCACGTTCCAATATTAAACCTTCAGGGAACTTATCTTGCCCTAACACTCGTGGAATCCATTTGGTAAAGAATTTTCTTAGATCTGGCCCTTCTATATCTTCTGGCAAACCAACAATTTTTACATTGTTCCGTCTAGATTGGTTCTCCAAATAATCAACGTTTTTTGCTAGATTTTTATTCTGAATCTGCAATATTTCAATTGTTTTGTTTACATCTTGCAGTTGGTCTTGTACATCAACTAAACCTTGATCACACATATCAAGTCTTTCAGTGGTTTCAAGTTTAAATGCTCCATAGTTGAGTATTGATATTCACCAATTCATTAAGCTTAGAATAGACCTGGTTCATAGAGCTACCGAGCTGTTTCATTGAAGAATACAACTTAAATTCAAGATTCTTAACAATCACATCAGCAAAAGTAGATTCAGACATGGTAGGATCCTGCTGTTTCTGAGAAATCAAAGGATCTTCTGTCCCTTCCCTTGGTTTAGCAGCCTTTCTTGCAGTATGGCTCCGTGTAGAAACTCCTGCCACAGCCCCCTCAGCAATATCAGGAGGCTGATAATCAGGGTTATCCTTATCCTTAAGCCATATGTCATCAAAAGCCTCCATTATATCCATACCTGGGGAAAATGTCATGACTGGTGGTGCATTTCGCAGCGCCACCGCTATATCAATCGGAGGTCGGCTCTTTAACTCTCCAGCTGGCGGCGCCCCAGCTGATTCAGCTGTCAAAGTCTCGGTGACAGCGCTCACAGCGGGCGTTGTCTGAAATACACGCACCCGGCCAGCCCTTTGTTCTAAAGGCTGCCGAGTGCCATCTTTAGAGAGCCCTACCGGTACAGAGCAGAGCTCAAGTGCCGAATCCGGCACTTCTTCCCCTGGATCCATTCCACGCTGAGTCCTGGCTTCTTGTAAACAGGTAGGCTCAGATAATTTCAAGAAATGTAATTTTTTAACAATCTGTTGGTGTTTTCTTTTACTTTTTTTTAACAAATGTACCATTAGATATTAATTCAACATCTCTTACTATTTTTAAACTTTTTAAAGAATTTTAACAGGCACTTAGAAACAAAACAATAAATCCGAGTCAGGAGAGGAGTGGAAGGCACGTCAGTTCCTTACGCCATCTTGCCACGCCCCACGGTTGGCAGGATATTTGTACTTACCAGCGTTGTCTTGAAGATACAATAGGCCAGTCGGTACTTGTACCAGCTGCCGAGGCCCCAACTGGCAGCCGTTTTTAAAATTTCCTGCCTTTTTTCTCTAATAGATAAATGGCGGGACACATTTATGGGCTTTTTACCCCATTGGCGATGGTAGAAACACCATTCTCACCGCCTGTCAGTGCATTCATCCTTCTTTAACTGAACTGCAGATATAGGAGGCTTGTAGGACACGGGAGATGGATCTACTGATCAAAGCGGCTGTTCGTGAACAGACACTTGCATTGCAGTATGATCGAGCCTGTCAGCCTCCCACGCTACATCATGGGGATGGCAGAAATCCATGTTAACGATTGGTATTGCGACACGACCCGGGAGTTTGGACAGGAATAGAGTCTCAAAAAGTAAACAATGAGAATGGCCATCTGCTAATACGAGCATCTCATTCATTAGATCAGATGGATCCCTGTCACTCAGGCCCTCCATATTTAAAAGCTCATGTCTAGTCAATTCCAGGAGAAATAGGCAGAACCTGGTTTAACTGCAGCCGTGGTGGCATCAGCTGCTGTCGTTGTGTCCATGATCACTGGAGATTCAAGCTTCGGCTGAATCTTGCATTCGGGGGTCACCGTTTCTGGCGGCAACTTCAGTACAGCTACTAAAGTCATACACATACCCATGTTAGTCAACACAAGACTGCTTTATTCAAACTTTACAGACTTCTTTTATATTCCGCATTACTTGTCAGGGAAGATATTACAGCGGTGCTCAGGCAAGAGACTGGAGGTCTCATCAAGGGAGGCAGTGTGGGTAAAACTAAAAAATAAGAAGGGTGAGGTGACTATTATAGGGGTACATTATAGTCTGGCAAATGGGAAGGGAGAACTAGAAGAGCAAATGTGCAAGGAATTAGCTGACATCTGCAGTAGGAATAGGGTGGTGTTGGTTGGGGATTTCAATTTTCCTAACATCGATTGGGAAACACAGTCAGTGAGAGGGCAGGATGGCTTAGAGTTTGTACAATGTGTTCAGGACTGCTTTTTGCAGCAGTATGTGGAGATGCCCACTACAGGGGGGGCAATGTTCGATCTGTGGTTGGGGAATGAAATGGGATGGTTAACTGGGTAAGCCAATATGCAGATGATATGAAAATAGGGGGAGTGGTGGATGGTGAGGAAGGTTTTCTTAGATTACAGGATTTGGTTTGTTTGGAAAAGTGGACTGAAAGATGGCAGAAGGAATTTAATGTTGACAAGTGTGAGGTGTAACATTCCGGAAAAAATAAGCAAAATAAGACATATGCAGTTAAGGGGAGGGCATCGAGGAATGCAGAGGAACAGAGGGATCTTGGAGTTACGGTACAGAGTTCCTTGAAGGTGGATTCCCAGGTAGACAGGGTGGTTATGGCAAACTGGCCTTCATATATCATAGCATAAAGTACAGCTGGAAAATGGTGCTGCGACTGTTGAAGGCATTGATGAGGCCAGGTTTGGAGTATTGTGTTCAGTTCTGGTCTCATTTGTCAAAGGAAGGATATAGATAGGTGGAGAGAGTGCAGAGAAGATTTACAAAAATGTTTCTTGGCTTACAACATCTAGAATCCAGAGAAAGATAAAGGAGACTGGAGGGCTCATCGAGGGAGGCAGTGTGGGTAAAATGAAAAAATAAGGATGAGGGTACTCTTATTGGGGTATATTATAGGCTGCCAAATGAGACATGGTGAGACATTATTAAGAGTTTGCTATCGATCCATGGAACCAGCAGGTTTAAATTAAGCCCTGTGAATGTCCTGCACCTATCCGCAGAAGACAACACAGATCAACGTGCCATTCCTCGGCATGCAGCACCGTGCACGTGTGGTCCATTAAATGGGTGAGTGCCCAGTGGTCTGTTGGCTCATGATTCATACTTTTGAAGAGACTTAATGGACTTTAAAGGCAGAAATGATGGCACATGTCATGGGATGAGCCATTCTAGAGAAACATTACAAACGAGAGGCAGAAGTTGTTGTCCATGCTGTGGGGAAGAGAGGATTGAAGATACAGTCGTCAGAGAAGGTACAGTTACATCGTCTTCTCCTTTCTCCAGGAGTAACAAGTGGATTTTGAAGGAGGAAGACCATTTCTAACCGTCTCTTTGAGATCAAGAGAGCAGCCTCGTTGTGACCATGGAAATGGCCACTTTAGATGAATAAAGCCAAAGTAATCTTGCATTTGCAACATAACCATTTTTAAATGGAGACTTAGTTCAGCCCTTGACTGGGTTGATGAAATCTTGGTGGAAGAAAATAGCCACTCCACTGTCTCTTTGAAAAGAGAACAGATTCATCATGTGGAACAGCTTCTGAAACCCTGCAAGAGAGGAAAATAAACTCTTGCAGAGTAAGTTTCAGAGCAATGTTTTTTCATCCAAGAAATTCAGAGGAGTTTGAAAGAGGACCGATGACGAGGATTCGAAATCCTTTTGTTGCTTTTGAGCCACAATTTAAAGAAATCTACAGGGTGTCAAATGACTCAAATCCAGATACAACCCTTCACGAATTGAGCTCTTCCAGCTCTGTTGGGTTAAACCAGCGAAAGATGAGGGGGTAAAGCCACAGGGTTAGAGAGAGTCAGCAGGTCAAACAGGCATAGAGCAAAGAGAAAGAGACATCAAACACGTTGTGGGTTTGTCCCTTCATCAAGGAAAGATGAGGAAGAGAAGGTCAGAAATGGGACCATTAAATTGTGGGGGTGGAGGGCAGGAGGAAGCCAACACACACAGAGAGGGGACGGGCACTCCCCCCGCCCTGCTCCCCCAGCCCTGCTCCCCCCGCCCTGCTCCCCCCGCCCTGCTCCCCCGCCCTGCTCCCCCCGCCCTGCTCCCCCCGCCCTGCTCCCCCCGCCCTGCTCCCCCCGCCCTGCTCCCCCCGCCCTGCTCCCCCCGCCCTGCTCCCCCTGCCCTGCTCCCCCCGCCCTGCTCCCCCCGCCCTGCTCCCCCCGCCCTGCTCCCCCCGCCCTGCTCCCCCCGCCCTGCTCCCCCCGCCCTGCTCCCCCCGCCCTTCTTCCCCTGCCCTCCCCTCCCCTCACCCTCCTTGCCCAGCCTCCCCCTCGCCCTCCAACTCCCCCTTCACCCTCCCCCTTACCCCTGCCTGGCCCCGCCCCCTCCCCTCCTCAAATTTCCCCGCCCCCTCCGGGCTCCCACCCCTCCCATCCCCCTCCCTCTCCCTCATCCCCCTCCCCTACCCGACCCCTGCACCGACGCCTCGGCTCCACCCAAACACCCCACCTGTACTGGCCACTCCCGGGTGGGGCCCGGCGGGCTGTGGGTCGCTCGCTTTCCCTGGACCGTGTGGCTGAGGAAGATCCCGGCGCTGCCGGCAACTTCTTCCCTTTAGGCCCGTGGCAACGCGACGGACCCCGAGCAGACGACGCCGCCGCCAACATCCCGCCTCCTCACAGCAAGAGCCAATCAGCCCGCGAACCCGCCCATCAATCCAACCCGACTTCAGCATCCAATCCAATAGCGACCTCACTGAATCAACCCATTGGCTCGCGCAACTGAAGCAACCAATCAGCGTGCGAGCGAGCGAACACACAGGTGAACCCAATCAGCATCGCAAGACAGAAAACAAAGGCAGTGGAAGGAGCAGGAGACCTTTCGGCCCTTCCACTTTCAACTACCCCACAACTCAATCAAATCCTTGGGAAACACAGGATCACTTTGTCTTGGCTCCAGGATTCCTCTGATCTCAAGAAATACATTGTACCCCAACTGCAAGGGAGACTATTTATTATCAAACTTTCCTTTATATTTATTACCGCTTCCAATTTAATGGAGGACACAAGTGGTTGTGTCAGTCAGCTGGACCGCCTCGGGGAACCTCATGGAGCAGGCAATCATGGTGAGAAGGTAACTCGTCCCGTGGGAGGCCGGTAGTGACCCTACAATGTCATTGTAGATGTGGCTGAACCTATGTGGTGCTGGCTCGAATGTCTGGGGTGGTGCCTTCACGTATGTCTGCATTTTGGTCATCTGGCAGAGTGTGCAGGCCTTGGCCCACTGACAACCTGTTTCTGGAGGCTCAGCAAGACCAACCTATTGACCACCATTTTGACAGTACTGATGGTTGTCAGGTTGTGCACCTCATCATAAAACTGCCATCTCCATGCTGTCGGCACGATGAGGTGGGGTTTGCCATTGGAATGTCTCAGAGGAGCGTATACTTACCAGGGTCGATGTTAACATCCTCCAGCCTGAGCCTGGACACTGCTGTCTTGCTTGCAAGGATCTCAGGGTCGTCCTGCTGTCCCTTGCCGAGGGCTAAGTAGTCTATTCACTGGGACAGGGCCTTGATAGACTTGATTGCGGGGATGGGGCAGTGCGTCACTCATGATATGTTGAATGTCTGTAGTGAACTCAGACTCATAGGAGAGGAGTCGCTGCTGCTTGGCCGACCACAGGTCCAACACTTTATGGAAGGCAAAAGTTAATGGCTTCTGGTCCATGAAGACACTGAATTGTCTACCTTCCAAAAATACCTTAAGTGCCTGACTGCCAGGTAGAGCACCAATTGCTCTCAGTCAAAGACGCTGTATTTGAGTTCAGGTGGCCAGAGGTGTCTGCTAAAGAAGGACAAGGGCTGCCATTCCCCTTTGATGAATTTCTCCAGTGCACCCCCTACTGCTGTGCTGGAAGCATCTACTGAGAGAGTGGTGGGTGTCCCTGGCCTGGCGTGTACCACAACGGTTGTGTTGGCCAGTGCGTCCTTGGCCTTCTGGAACGCCTCCAAATCCTCATTGTCCCAGGTAATGTCTTTACCTTTCTCCGCATGATGTGGGCCACGGGGGGCGTGGCAAGATTGCGTAAGGATCAGACGTGCCTTCCAGTTCTCTCCTGACTCTATCTTAATGTTTTGTCTAGAAATGCCCGTTAAAATTCTTTAAAAGTTTAGATAACTTCAGTGTTGTTAATTTAACTTCTGATGGTACAATTGGTGAAAAAGAGCAAAAAAAATGACAACAGATCATCAGAAAACTATTTTCCAAAAGTTCAAGTTTTGGAGCCTACCTGTAGAAAAGACTCAGCGTGAAATGATTCCCAGGAGAGAGGTACAGTGTTCGGATGCAGAGCTCTATGTTACATCGGTAGAGCCCCCTAAAGAGGGCGCCAAACAGCCTTTAGAACAAAGAGTTACTCAGGTTTGCACATGCGCAGTAGCATCTGACGGCAATGTTATGAATGAACCGCTTGTAGTATCATCAGCTGAAGTATTACCAGCTGAAACACCGGCTGGGGAAAGGCATCTGTCACCTGTAGCGGTGGCGCTGCAAACTGCACCTTTTGAGATAAAAGAACCTATACAACTTGATGTACTGGGAGAAATTAATACATTATGGACTGGGGAAAACCCCGGCCAGCGTCCTCCAGTCATTGCTGGAGAGGCTGTGGCTGGGGTTTCCACACGCAGCTATACTACAAGGAAGGCAACCAGAATGAAGGAAGCAACAGAAGACCCTTTGGTTATGCAGAAGAAGCAGGAATCTGTTGAGCCAGAATCTCTTCCAATTGAAAAGATTCTTGTGAATCTTGAATCTAAATTATCTTATACAATGCAGGGATTATCCAAGATTATGACTGAACTTGGTACTAGGTTTAATAATCTGTGGTGAAAATACATTCTCAACAGATGGCTGAGTTTGGAGCTTTTAAGCTTGAAGTGAGAGATAAATTTAATTCGTGTGAAGAAGATATAGACGAAATACGAGATCATGTTTCAGATGTGACCAAAATGGTCAAAGACTTACAAACTCAAAATAAAAATTTGGTGAAAAAGATTGATTATTTGGAAAACCAATCCAGACGGAACAATATAAAGATTATTGGTTTGCCGGAAGGAATGGAGGGACCAGACCAAAGAAAATTTTTTACTGAATGGATTCCGCAGGTGCTGGGTCAAGAACATTTCCCGGAAGGTATAATACTGGAACGTGCTCACAGAGCCTTGCAGAGAAGACCTATTTCAGGTCAAAGTCCAAGACCTGTTTTGGTTCGTTGCTTGAATTATTACGACAGAGAAATAATTTTACGAGTGGCTATTAGAAATGCACAACAGAGAAAATCACCCTTGATGATTCAAAATAATCGAGCTTTCTTCAATGCGGATTTGAGTCAAGCAGTTATGTTCCAATGACGGGAATTCAATCCTGCTAAAGAGTTGTTGTGGAAGAAAGGTTATAAGGCAACCTTTAGATATCCAGCTGTTTTGAAGGTTTTTCAAGATGGTTGCCAACCAAAGTTCTTTGATTCTCCAAAGGAAGCTATAGCATTTGCTCAAGAGCTGCCAATTACTCGGTTTCAACAGAGACGTAGTCCGCCGCGAACTCTAAGGAGACAAGAGATGGAAGAAAAGAGCCGTGCTCCAAGAAGGAATGGTTGTAATGGTGACTCGGCAGTTGGAGCTGATTAAAAGAAGAGTTGTTCTTTTTCTTTAATGTTTTTTTTTAAAAAAAGGAATATTAAATAATGATGATGTTAGTTTAAGATGAAGTGAGAATTGGGGGAGAGAACTGGATGGGCACTATTTCCTGAAAGTCATCTGCTACGTGTGAGTTATCTCACACCCATTTTTTTTGGGAGTTACCGCATTGCGCGGTTTAAACGGCAGGGGGTATTTTTAACCTCCTACCTGTTTTTTTTTTCCTTTTTCATACTCCCAGTGATCTAGCTTCCACTGCTGTATGAGGCAGCGAGTTCCACAGATCCACAACCCTCTGGCTAAAGAATTTCTTTCCAATCTCTGTTTAGGATGGATAACCTCTAATTTTCTTGTCCTCGATTCACCCACCAAGGGAAACATCTTACCCGCATCCACCCTATCTAAACCTTTCAAAATACAAAATGTCTCCATGAGCTTTCTTCTTTAATTTCCGATACCCCAATGAATGCAACCCAAGAGCTGTCAAACACACTTCGTACATTATATTTTGCATTCTGGGAATCCTTGTCATTCTCCTCTGCACCCTCTGCAACATCACATCCTTTCTCACATAGGGGGCCCAAAACTGCACCCAGCACTCGAAATGAGGTCTCACCAGTGCCCCATAGAGCCTCATCAACACCTCTTTACTCTTGTACACTATTTCTCTTGAAATGAATGCCAACATAGCATTCGCTTTCTTCATTACCAATTTCACCTGGCCATTTTCTTTTAGGTTTCCTTGCACAAGGGCACCCAGGTCCTTTCGACATCCAAGGTCTGAATTTTCATCCCATCCAAATAGTATGCTTCCTGTTTATTTCCACTGCCAAAATGTACAACTGAACATTTCTCGATGTTAAATCTCATCTGCCATCATTTTGCCCAGTTTCCTAATCTGTCTATATCCTTCTGCAACTTTATGGTTTCTACATTTCCTACTCTGTTCCCTATCTTGGTGACCTCCGCAAATTTGGCCACAAAACCATTTAAACCACAATCCAAATCATTAATTTCTTTTTCCTTGGAATATATCTATCCTGCATTCTTTTTATTACTGCCACATGCCATTCTAGAATCGATCATTACTGAACCTGAACATGTTTATTGTAATAAACATCTTCTAATAAATGTTCTGGGTTTAATTTTTTTTAAATCATGTTGTGGATCGTCTTCATCACCTCTTTGGAAGCTGAATTCACAAAATATTCCAAATATTTTTTCATCAATAATTCTATGGTACAGAGGATTACTCATCTTTCCTAGAGGTTAAAATTTGCATTTTGATTTTATTGTCTCAACTGAACATTGTACAAGGTGAAGGCTGATTAAAATGGATTTAGTAATGATGGCCTTCAAATTTTGCATTATTGCTGTGGCTACACAGCTTGAATGATAAACTGGTGTTTCTACAGGGAATTAACTCATGGAAATGTTCTAAATACATTTAATGCCTCAATGACCCCGACAGGTCCTCTCCGACCTGCGACCGTAGTGGAGTCCAAAGTTCCCACAATGGTCGCGTTGGTTGGGGGGGGGGGTCCACGATGGTCGCAAGTCGAGGTTTTGACCCCGTGCGAAGAGCCTTGAAGCCTGAGAGCCTATTTTTAAAATCAAATGATTTGACAAAGGAGAACAGAGACACAGGGCACAAAAGACCCAAAATGTCCAGATTGACTTTGTGACTCAGGATCCATTGGATGGGGGCAGCCATCTTAATTTCTGTGCGCATGCGCCAGTCATCAGTTGGCGCTTGCGGAAATGCTTCGCTTCGTGGCCCTCAATCGGCACATGCGTATCTGCAACATATGCGCGAACTCACCACGCATGCGCGAACCAGACTTGCCAATCTCCTGCCCCCGCCACCTTCCGCTGCAAGTTATCCCGCTGCCTCCAGCCTCGCCCTGTCGGCGCCATCAGTCCTCGCACCGACGCCTCGGCTCCATCCAAACACCTCGCCGGTACCGGCTACTCCCAGGTGAGGTCCAGCGGGCTGCTGGTCGCCCGTTTTCCCTGGGCCGCGCGGCTGAGGATCCCGGCGCCGCCGCCAACTTCTTCCCGTTGGACCAGCGGGGACGCGATGGACCCTGAGCAGACGATGCCTCCGGAAACGTCCCGCCTCCCCACAGCACGAGCCAATCAGCCCGTGAATCCGTCTAACAATCCAACCCGACCAGCCTCCAATCAAATAGCGGCCTCAACGAATCAGCCCATTGGCTCGTCCAACTGAAGCAACCAATCAGCGAGCGATCGAACACACAGGCGCACCCACTCAGCATCGCAAGACAGAAGACAGGCAGTCGAAGGAGCAGGAGACCCTTCGGCCCTTCCATTTACAACTACCCCAACAACTCAATCAATTCCTTAGATTTCATAGGATCACTTTGTCTTGGCTCCAGGATTCCTCTGATCTCAAGAAATACATTGTACCCCAACTGCAAGGGAGACTATTTATTCTCAATCTTTCCTCCAAATTTATTACCGCTTCCAATGGAATGTCTGTTACTTTTTTCAAAGTATCTGCATCTAAGTTAAATGCATATGATCCCTCTACGAATGTGTACGGCAATTAACTCATCACAAGTTCATGGATCCCAATTTCAAATTAACCTTCAATAGGGTAGAGATTTCCAAGGATATTTCATTTTCATTGAAGACATTTCTTAAAATCTAAGCAGCCAATCGGTTATTGGGAAATTGTGACACTTGGTGTTCGGCTCCTTTGCATTATCCTCTCTCGATCCGTGCTGCTGTGTCCTCTCATAATGTTGAAAGGTCATCTCCCTTTTTATCAACAACCAAGAGATCCATATTCAAACTTTCCTTCTATCACCCGGTTAAAACATCCCAGAAACAAATTTGACAATATGTGTGCACATCTCATTCTTCATATAAGGAAACTGGACACATGACTCCCGATGTGAAATTGGAGCGTGCACGCTACTGTGAAGGGTGGAAAGAAATCAAAGTCAAAGATTGCTTCATTACACTGGCAGCTCTACTATTCTCTCCCCGCTGCTGTCGACAGGAGTGATGTCACATCCGCGCCGGCCTCCGATTGGTCAGTATTCTTGTCCTTGTTGATTCCTTCCATGTGGGTTGTCCCCTGGGTTGAAAGTTGTTGGTCCCCGTGGACTCTGCGCGGTCACCACGTTCGTCAGCCATCTTGTGTATAGGGTGGATTCCCAGTTAGTATGATTCCCCCCACCTCTCCAGAACCAGTGATTGGAGCACTGTCTGCTGCTTTCGGTAGCCTATATCTGTGTCGTGGGGGCTGAGTGGAGGCCAGTTTGCTAATGTCCAGATGTGCTGGCTTGAGGTGGTCGATGGTGAAAGTCTCTTCCTTCGCACCAAGATGCAGCAGACTTACCGTAAAGTGTGGAATGAACGATGCACACCCAAGCAGTCAAAGTCGAAGACTGGTTTGTTGAACTGGCAGTTCTGCTTATATACTCTCCCACTGCTGAGGACAGGTCTTTTGAGACGGCAGAGCCAGCCTCGGATTGGTGGGTGTTCCTGCCATTGCTCATTGCTTCCCGCCGTGCAGGATGTCACCTTGGAAGAAGGTTGTTGGTTCTTGCAGGATCTGCTCAGTCACCGCATTCGTCAGCCATCTTGTGTACTGGATTGCATCCTGGTTAGTGAGCTGCAACAACCATATATTGTGGAAGAATATGGAGCCCATATTTACAAAGGGTGGGTGTGAATATTTAAATGAAACTCTGACATTCCCTTTCTCCTTAAGGCCTCAGTTTATGAAAAGGAACATTAAAGTAATCGGCGCTCCTGTTTGGGGGGTCTCTTGTCCTCATTTTTCTTCTTTTTTCTTTTAGCACGGGGATAGAGGGGCGATGGGGTGGTTTATGGGGGGGATTTCTTTATTCTTTCTTTTAACTATGACACATGTATTTATATTTGATTTGTATTATTATTAATTGTGTGAATTCTTTGTGGATTTATAAATATATTTTTCAAATGATCAGAGGTCATTCCATAGGACCTAAAGTGGCCTAGAGCAACACTGGGGATAACTTCCTGCCCCCCCACCTCCCCAAATATCAATGTGATCCACTACGATCATTGAGAAAATCATCGAGGACCCCTTCACCCGGCCAACAGCATCATCCAGCTATTCCTGTTGGGAAAGAGATCCAGGACTTTCAGAGCCTGTACCACCAGGCCCAGGAACAGCCTCTTCCTCCAGGCAGGGAGAACGTGGAATGATTGATGAGCTGCTCATACAAATACTCCTCGACTCTGCTATTTATTCAACAATATCGAGTAATTTTTCTGGATATGCTGCACATGTATCATTTGTCTGTTGGTGTGAGGGCTTCGTTGTGTGTTTCTATGTGTTTACCCCAAGAACTCTGTTTTATCAGGTCGTACTTGTGCTATCCAATGGTAATAAATTTGGCCTTGTACTTTGGAGCAGGTGCAGAATAGATTTCCTGGATCGGAGAATGTATCTCATGAAGCAAAGTTGACTGAGTAGGGCTTTTCTCTTCCCCTCCCCCCAACCCCGCAAAATTGACTTTATTTACAAATTATATCCAAAGAGGAAGACCGTTCCAAGTCTTTTCTCCTCCTCCTGTTGTATCCAGATATTCCCTTCACTACACATTGCTGCATACGTCTCTGGTTACCTTCATTGCCACCACTTTGATACCGTGTGGTTACTGCCCCCCTCTGCTGTTGGAGGAGTTCCCCTTAGTCTCAGCCTCTCAGTGCCCGGTTATGGAAGGATTATGAGCCATCCCCAGAGTGCCTTTGTGTTGGCTGCGCCAAGCCTCTGTCCTTCCCTCAGCATGACTCCTGCAGCCTGGAATGTGCCAGTCGGCAGCGTTCCCTCCCCAAGATCTCTGCTCGCTGAAAGACCGACAGGTTTAACATAGAACACGAGAGCACAGTACAAGCACTTCAGCCCTCGATGTTGTGCCGACCGATGTATTCCTACCAAAATAAAAATAACTAACCCCTTCCTCCCTCATAACCCTCCGTTCTTCTTTCATCCACATGACTCAGAGCCTCTTAAATGCCCCTAAGATTTCAGCCTTCACCACCACCCCAGTTCTAGGGCTCATCTCATGTCCCTGACCTGGTACACATATACTGCATCCCCTCCTCTTGTCACCCTCCTGCTGCCCCACCCCAAGTCAGTGGTGAAGGTGGTTTCTGTCCCAACAGGTGTTGGGACCTCAACCAGGGAGCAGACCCGGGAGATGAACCTCAACTGCATCGAATTCACATTCCCGCAGATCAATGCATGACCGTGGGCCATGGTGAGTGACCCAATGGTGAACCGGAGCTCCATGGGTGGTCTCCATCCTCTGGGTCCATCCCCAATCTTGTCCCCTCTCACCCACCAGGCCCATCCCCAAAGCCCCCATCTCCCACCAGGCCCGTCCCCAAACCCATCCCCCTGCTGAGATTGTCCCCAAAACCCTGCTCACCACTGGGACTGTCAAGAAAGCCCCTATCCCCCACCGGTCCCATCCCCAAAGCCTCTGTCCCCCACTGGGCCCATCCCCCCTGCTCCACCGATTACTTGGACTGTTCCCAGAGCTCCTGATGCCCACCAGGGCCTTCACCCAGCCCCTGTCCCCCAACATGCCCAACCCAAAGTCCCCATCCCCACCCCCCTCACCTATTTGCCTATACCCACAGGCCCATCCCCATCAGGTCTGTCCTCCCACCAGACCCGTTCCCTCACTGGGACCCTCTCCAATCGATCACCCATCACAACTACCCCACCCCAGTTCCTGACCTCCCTCTTCTGCCACCCACAGGCCTTGGAATCTGAGCTGTTCCTGGGACCCCAGACAATGGAGATGGGGGAGGGCAGTGGTCCATCTCCTTCCTGGTGGCAGCGTCCCATACCTTCACCAAGCTGGGGAAGCCCCTGACCCTTTGCACAGGGATATATGTCCCATCTGAGCCAGTCCTCTCTCTCCCCCCACCCTGGAAAATGTGGCCCAGTTCAGCTGGCTGCTACAGTACACACTGCCCTTCACCTCTTTTCCCAGGACTCCTGCTCCCATTTGTCCTTCAACGAGCTATGTGACCACAGCCAGGAGCTGCCCCATCCTCATTACCCTGTGGGTGAGTGGGTGGGACATGATGACGGGGTTGTAGGTGGTGGAATTGGTGTAGGAAAGTTTGGGTGAGACCTGAGAAAGAGAGCGGTGATCATCCGGCTGTGATCATCTGGCAAAGATGGTGTGAGGCATTGAAGACAGAGTCAATGGGCAGTCCCCTGCTGGGTCCATCCCCCACCGGGTCCATCTCCAAAACTCTCCTGCACCAGGTCCATCCTCAATATTATCCCTCGCTGGGTCCATCTCCAATCACGTCCCCACTGGGTCCAACCCGAATACCGTCCCCCGCTGGTCCATCCCTAATCTAGTCCCCACCGCTTCCATCCAAAATCCTGTGTCCCGACGAATCCATCCCCAATCCCACCCCCCGCCGGGTCCATCCACAATCCTGTCCCCGCCGGTTCCATCCAAAATCCCATCTCCCGACAAGTCCGTCCCCAATCCCGTCCCCCGCTGCGTCCACCCCCAATCCATTCCCCCACTGCATCCAACCCCAATACCGTCCCCCGCCAGATCAGAACCGAATACCATCCCCCACTGGATCCATTCCCAATCGCATCCCCACCGGGTCCATACAAAATCCCAACTCCTACCGATTCCGTCCCCAATACAGTTCCCAACTCGGCCTGTCACTAATTATTTTGCCCGACAGGTCCTCCCACAAACGCAATTCCCCACAGGTCCCTCCCCAAAGTCCCTGACCCCCACCAGGTCCATTCCCAAAGCCATTGTCCCCCACTGGCTGGTGCCCAAAGCCCCTGCCTCCCTGCTAGACCCATCCTGAAGCCCCAGCTGGCCTGCCCCAAAGGCCCATTCCCTATCATGTCTGTTCTCCCACTGGACCTATCCTCTCACTAGGCCCATCTCCAATCGATCACGCATCAGAAATGCCCCACCCCAGTTATTGAACCTCCCCTTCCCCCACCGACAGGCCTTGGAACCTGCTGCTCCAGGGAACCCCAGACGGTGGAGATGTGGGGGGAAGTGGTCCAGTCTCCTTGCCGGTGGCAGCATCCCAGACCTTCATCGAGCTGGGGAATTCCCTGATCCTTGGCACCGGGACATCTGTCCCATCTGAGCCAGTCCACTCTCCCCGCTCCCCCACCCTGGAGGCTGTGCCCCTGTAGCTGGCTGCTACTGTACACACTACCCTTCACCTCTTGCTCCAGGACTCCTGCTCTCACTTGTCCTTTGACAAGCTGTGTGACTACAGCCTGGACCTGCCCCCACCTCATTACCCTTGGCCCTGTGGGTGAGTGGGTTGGACATGACAGGGGGGGTTGTAGGTGGTGGAAATGGGGTAAGAAAGTTTGGGTGAGAGCCGGGAAAGAGAGCAATGATCATCCGGCCAGGGAGAGGCATTGGAGACAGAGTCACTGGGCAGGGGTCAGAGCCTCAGGGAAACAAGGGCACTGGAATTTGAAGCAATCACAGCTCATGGAAAGTCAGAGGAAGAACCTTGGGAACCATTGAGAGTGGCGAGGTTAGCATCGCGGTTAGAACAACGCTGTTAAGGGGCCAGCGAGCTGGGTTCTAATGTGACACTGTCAGTGGGGAGTTGTACGTTTTTCCCATGTCTGCGTGGGTTTTCACCAGTTGCTCCAGGTCCTTCCACCATTTAAAATGTACTGGGGGTTGTAGGTCATTGGTGTAATTGAGTGGTTGTGGCTCATAGGCTGAAAGGGCCTGTTCCCGGGCTGCATGTGTCAATCTAAAATCTCCATCTAAAATGATTGACCAGCCTGTCATGATTTTTTTAAAGATTCAACTCAAATGACTGGTCCAAATAGACAACTCTGAAACAGTCTTTTTGGCCCTCCTTTTCTGCTGGCCAAGCTGCTTGCAAACAGACCATATCCCTCTCAACCTTTTCATCCCACTGACCCATTCAACTGACATTGTCAACCTGTGTGCCTGTGGGAATAAGTTATTTCCCTGCATGGCAGCCTGATTATGTTCCTCCATATCTCCTTCCTGATGGTAGTGAGTCAAAGATGCTGTGTGCTGGATGTCTGCGGGTCTATTTACAGGCCCCATCCCTGACAATCAGTGGCTCCTTGCCTCGAAGTCCCATCCATGTGGCCTCTCCCTCAGCAATCCCTCATCAGAAGCCCGAGGGAATCTGCACCCTCAGCAGTGTCCTGCTGGTGCACCATCAAATGCCCTCCATCCCCTTCCACGGGTTCCCTGCTGTTATCAGGCTCCTGGATGGACACCACCCTGTCAAAATTACCCATGTTTTCACTGATCCCTCTGTAGCTCTACATTCTGTCCAGGGATCAGGGTTGTGTTGTGGGACTGGTGGAGAACAAAGCACCAATATCAGGAGACAGGGAGCAGTGTCAAGAATCCCAACTCCAGGAGACAGGGACCAGGGACCCCCAGTTTTGGGAGAACGCCTGAGTTGTACACAAGTCTGTAAGTGGCTGGGCCCGGAAGTATACAATGCTATTTTCCAGGGTAAACTGGAACAAAAGCGAGGCAATGCACTTTGGTAAATTAGTCCGCTGTCCTCTTCACAGTCAGATCTGACTACCTGAAGGTGTCGGGGAACTGGCTTGGAGAGGCCGAGGCATGCAACAAGAATTGGTCAGAGCCGATTGTAAAGGTTCACCAGAAATTGGGTCTGTGGGAATGACATTCCCTCTCAGTAATGGGGAAGAACCTGGTCATCAGGTGCAAGGTGCTCTCGGTACTGCTGCGTGTGATGCAGGTGTGGCCCATCCCACACACCTCTGCCCTGGCTATTACCAGAGCAGTTTCCCTCTTCATGTGGGGATCCAAAATGGATGGAGTGGGAAGGAGGTCCATGTACATCGCCAGACTATGGTGTTATGAGCCCAAAGGACCCCAAAACCCAGCAGCAATAGACATTCACCAGGACAAGTAGTTATTTAAACATGTTGTTTTTAATGATCTTTTGATAGGAAAACAGAATCAAACTTTAACAATCTCTATTAACTTAACCAACCTTAATCCCCTTCTGAGTTTAAGCGCACGTGTATGATGTGTGTGTAAATTGAAGAAAAGTTATTTGGTTCTCTGTTCAATCTCACTTCTCATTCTTCCAAGTTCACTGGTTGTCGGCAATTCTGATACTGTGCACGGAATTGAACATGAATAAAGTTCATCAGGCTTTCCTACTCAAGAAAGTTCCATAGGGTTTGCAGAAAGAGATTTGTTGTTCCAGGATTTCCACAACTGAGCTACCACCATTAGTCACCTCAATGTCTCGCTGATAAAACGTGGCCAATCAGGGTTCTCCAGATGATAACCTCTTTCTTTCAGGCTAGCACAATGTTCCTTCCTGTTGCACTTATTCTGAGAGAAACATCAGACAGATAGGACTTCCAGCCATCTGCCACTCTGGAGCTTTCTGTTTCCTACAATCCTCTCCTGGCTTGTACTGTTCAGCTGCTTTCAGTGCCTGGCTGAGAGAGCTTGTTTCACCCCTTTCTCTCTCTCTCACTCCAACTGAGACTGCTAGAAAGCCCATGTGACTCTCTCACTTGCAAACCCCCCCCCCCCCACCTCTTCAGCAAACAACAGAACTTATCCTTCTTTGGCAAGCCCTTGTCTTAGCTAAACAAATCCCAGGGGTGACCATTCCGTTGGCACTTTGTAGATATTCAACCAGCCAACCTGTCTCCAAACCAAAATAATGGTCTATTTATTTCATGACCTCATTTCAATTAGCAGCTACTTGTGAAATGTGCATAGCATTCTCCATAGTTTCTGTGATGTTACTGAATATGAATTCTTCAGTATTTCAAATAAGATCTGTTTTAAAATGTGTGTATGTATTTAACCTACTCTAATTTTACCAGATTCTCCCAAATATATATTTCATGACAATGGGGTTAAGGGCGTAACCAATGTGGCCTTCATCGTGTGAGGTTGCATCAGACTGAGCATGGAAACTAAGTACAAGGGCACCGAGTGCCGCTATGAACCAAGGATCTACCTGTCTCAGGTGTTCTGAAAGATTGGTGCAATGTTTCAGTCAGCTAGACTTTGCCACATCACCTTTGTGGAAAAGTTTTCATAGACAAACAATTTGAACACAAAGCCATCAGGTAGTGGTCAGCACGGAATTCCTGCTGACACAGAGAGACCAGGATTTGATGGATAATGCGGGGTGATCCTCTGAGCAGAGAATCCAGAGACAGACAACCAGACCTCCCTCTGGTTAGGGAGAGTGAGGCCATCACTGAGAAGGCATGTGGCCTAACGGACCGGGTCAAGGAACTATAGCTGCAGCTCGATGACCTTACTCTTGTTAGGGAGATTGAGGCTATCGTAGACAAGAGCTACAGGCAGGTGGTCGCCCAGGGGCTCACGGGACGAGGGGTAGTGGGTTACCGTTAGGAGGAGAAAAGGGAGAGTTCAGATTCATGTGCAAGCACCCGAGTCTGTAATCTTCAGAAATCAGTACTCCACCTTGAATACTGAGGAAGGGGATAGTCAGACTATGCTTGGCAGAGGTGTGGTGTCAAACTCTGTAGGGATAAAAGGAAAAGGGCGAGAGTTATAGGGTGAGGGTTAGTAGGATAAGGAAAGGGACAAGTTTAAATAATTTGAGGGAGGAAAAGCAGGAAGTAGTACACAAATGTTGCAGTGAATATTGTGAGAATGGTAGAGAGGAGGATATTCAGAAGGTAGGATGTCGGAGATCCCTGTATTTATTTTAATGCGAGGACTGTAGTAAGGAAGCTGGATGAGCTAAAGGTGTGGATTGACATGCGGCATTATGATGTTGTGGCCATTAGCGAGACGTGGTTGAAAGAAGGTTGTGACTGGCAGTTGAATGTTCCAAGATTTCACTGCTTGAGATGTGACAGAGTTGGTGGATTAAGAGGGGGAGGTGTGGCATTAAAAGTCAGGGAGGATATTACAGCAATGCTGAGGCAAGATAGACTGGAGGGCTCGTCAAGAGAGGCAGTGTGGGTAGAACTGAAAAATAAGAAGGGTGAGGTTACTATTATGGGGTATATTATAGGCCTCCAAATGGGGAAAGGGAACAAGGAGAGCAAATGTGCAAATAGGTGAGATATGCAAGTGAAATAGGGTGGTGTTGGTTGGGGATTTCAATTTTCCAAACATCAATTGGGAAATGCAGTCAGTAAAAGGGCAGGATAGCTTAGTATTTATGCATTGTGTTCAGGATTGCTTTCTGCAGCAATATGTTGAGACGCAAATTAGAGTGGGTGCAGTGTTCGATCTGTTGTTTAGGAATGCAATGAGGCAGGTGACAGAGGTGAGCGTTAGGGAGAACTGCGGATCCAGTGATCATGGGTCCATTAGCTTTAGCTTAATGATGGAAAGTTCCGAGGTTGAAGGTCTTCGAGTGGGGGAAGGACAGATTTGGAGAAATGAGAAGGGATTTGCAGAGAGTTGTGTGGGCTGAACTTTTTCCTGGAAAGGATGTAGAGAAAATTTGGGGGACATTTAGTGGTGAGATTTTGAGAGTACAGGATCTTTATGTTCCAATCAGGCCAAAGGGAAAGACTAAAGGTTCGAGGGAGCCGTAGTTTTCTGGTGAAATTAAGAAGTTTGTACGGGACAAGAGGGAGATCTACAGCAAATATAAAAAAACAAGGGATTGAGGAGATAGATAAAAAGGGATGAAGTGTCCATAGCTAAATAAGGCGAAGGTGAATCCTCAGGGCTTGTTCAGAAATGTGAACAGTAAAAGGAGGGTTAAACACAGAATAGGTTGACTGGATGATGGGACCGGTGAACTATGTCAGGAACCGTATGAGATGGAGAAATATTGAACAAATTTTTCTCATCTGTATTCACGAGGGATGCAGACATTGGGCTATACAAGATAAGAGAGGTAAATAGTTTAGTTATGGAAAGGATAGGGATTAGTAAAGCGAGCGTTTTGGAGCTTCTGGGGTCAATTAAGGTGGATAAGTCTCCTGGTGCTGATGGGATTTTTCGCCGGAATTTAAGGGAGGTCAGGGAACAAATATTGGGGGCACTGACAGCGATTTTTCAAAGATCACTGGAGGAGGGTGTGGTGACGCGGGATTGGAGGGTTGCAAATGTAGTTCTGTTGTTCAAAAAAGGGAGTAGGTGTAGGCCAAGTAATTATTGGCCAGTAAGTTTGACTTCGGCGGTGGGGATGGTTATGGAGGGTATTCTTTGAGATAGTATGTACAAATATCTGGATAGACAGGGATTGATTGGGGGCACCCAGCATGGCTTAGTGAAGGGAAAGTCATGTTTGATGTTTGATAGTGAGATGGGTTCAGAGGTGGCTGGGAGAAAGACAGCAGAGAGTTATGGTGGACAACTGTCTATTAGGATGGAAGCCTGTGACGAGCGGTGTGCCTCAGGGATTGGTGTTGCATCCCCTGTTGTTTATCATTTATATTCAGGATTTGGTTGAGGGGGTGGTTAACTGGGAAAGCAAATATGCAGACGATACAAAAATAGGGGGAGTGGTGGATGGTGAGGAAGGTTTTCTTGGATTACAGGATTTGGTTTGTTTGGAAAAGTGGACTGATGGAATTTAATGTTGACAAGTGTGAGGTGCTGCATTCCGGAAAAAATAATCAAAATAGGACCTATGCAGTTCAGGGCTGGGCGTCGAGAAATGCAGAGGAACAGAAGGATCTTGGAGTTATGGTACAGGGTTCACTGAAGGTGGATTCCCATGTAGACAGGGTAATTAAGAAGGCATATGGTCTGCTGGACTTCATAAATCATAGCATAGAGTGTAGGAGCTGGTTGGTGATGCTGCAGCTGTTTCAGGTATTGGTGAGGCCAGGTTTGGAGTACTCTGCTCAGTTCTGGTCTCCATACTATAGGAAGGATATATATAAGGTGAAGAGGGTGCAGGGAAGATTTACAAAGATGTTGCCTGGCTTACAGCATCTGGATTACAGGGAGAAATTAAGGAGACTGGACTTTATTCATTGGAATGCAGATGACTGAGAGGGGACTTGAAGGAAGTATTTAAAATTATGAAAGGAATAGATAGACTAGACATAAACAGACTCATTCCCCTGAGGGCAGGGAAGGTTGGAACGAGAGGCCATAAGTTAAGGGTAAGAGGGCAAAACTTTAGGAGAAATATCAGAAGATGCTTCTTCACTCAGAGTCGTGGCAGAATGGAATGTTCTTCTGAATGAGATAGTTGCAGCAGGGTTCCTTCTGTCATTTAAGAGAAGGTTGGATGTGTACATGGAGGTGAGGGGGATGGAGGAATATTGGCGGAGAGTGGGAGGATAGAGCTAGTGGATTTGTTCTAGTGAACCGGTGCAAACTCGAAAGGCTAACATGGCCTGTTTCCGCTCTGTAAATGGTTATATGGTTACATGGTGACACAGTTTTGCATTTCAATTTCCCATCCCTCGTTACAAAACTCTCTGCTCTCCACGTTAGTGCTGCACATTGCTTCACTGCTATGTTTGATGTTTATCCAACTTCAGTTTTGTATCTGCATCTTAAATATGACTAAGCACAAATATTCTTGTGTCCTTTTGTATTTTTATCTTCATAATTTGTCCTAATAATATACTGAAATCTTTCCAAAATTCTTCCACTTTCACACAGGTCCAAACCGAATGGAAAAAAAGTCCCAATCACCTGATTACATTGAAAACATTTCTCGGAATAATTGGAGATAAGTCCATTTAATTTACATGGAGTATAGCAGAATTGATGTAGACAATTGTAGTTTTATAACTGGCATAAATCATATTTGTAACACTCTTGAAACAATCTTTACCCTATTTCTTCTTGAATTTGTATATTTCAATCTTTTTTCCAACTTTGTTTCGATTTATATAAATCCTTTTCCCCATATTATATTTGATGGCTATAAAATCTCTTTCCCACAAATTTAATATTCTATTGCCTCTGTTCATAGGAAATAACACATTTTTACACACTGGTGCTTTTCTTGAGATTCCTACGTTTTTTCCCCTAAACATACATTAATTTCTTGCCAACTTCTGATTGGAATTAACTGTCTTTTTTTCTTGTGATTTGACTCTCCATTTATTGATAAAATACTTAGCTTTCCCTCCTCCATTGTGGTCGGGTTCGTGTGGGTCCAACAGGTTAAGAACCAGACCAAAGCGGAGGTACAAAGCACACTTTTAGTTTGGGGATGGAAACAGGACAATAGGGTTGATATGTTTGGCAAACCTCTACACACAGAGTACGCAGGGAGTAAATATACACTTCTAATTAGGAGGGAGAAACCGACAGAGACTGGGGGAAATTACATGAATGTATACATTCAACATTCAGGATCAAGGTGATACTGTGAGCTCCCACCCCTTGACCAGTATGGACATGGGTCTTCCTTGCTGACCTCGAGACTCTCCCCAACCCAGTGTGGAAGATGCTCCTTACTAGCCACGATGAGTCGAAAGAGGCAGAACGAAGGGGGACATGGTCCTTTATAGTTCTGGGGGCCATGCTGGGAGGGCCTATCACTCGGGGAAGCTGAGCCCCATTGACTGCTGTGGCCAATGTTCGAAGCTAAGTGCAAGGGCTCAGCAGGGATCAGTCGAGGTGATTCACCTGGGCCAATTGGTGAAGGTAAGGGCTGAGTCTGGCCGGGCTGCCTGGACTGCAGCTCCTGGGGATTTAGGTGGGCCAGTCGCAAGGTTCACCTTGATGGCTTGGAGTGAGTCTTTGACCTTGATTGGCAGGTAGTATGTCCACCGAACAGGAGCACAGCAGCGCCACCAGGTGATGGACACTGCCTCTCCAAGACAATCCACCCCTTCGGAAGACATGCTGCTTGCCAATAAAGTGCGACAGGTAATAAGAAGGTCTAACGGGGTTGAATTTTGGCCACTGAGTCCCTAATGTGGTCAGTCAGGTGGGTGATGTTAGAGGATTCCTTGGGAATGTAGCTGCAGCCCTCCTGGCCAATGACAGCACAGCCACCAGCAGGTAGTCCAGGGCCATCCAATTTGGCATTGCCACTATACGCCTCTCCTTCAGCTTCACAACTTTCCAGGTCAGGATGTCCTTTGTATGGTGCAGGGACACTGCCGTCTCGTAGGGTGGTCATCTTCGTTGGAGAGCCTTATCTGGGGAAGGCGTTCATCCAGAACCATTCACTTGCAGTAAAGACCCTCTTGTTGCGGTGGTCACCAAAGGCTGTGTGCTCCCCTAGGTCAGCAAGTGAGTGGATGTAGGGCACCTCGAATGTGGGGAAAAGGCAGCCCTACCAGGTGGCAGGAAGCCAGGGATAGGCAGTGATCTCCAACCCAGTGGGTGCCATTCAAAGTCCAGTGGCCCCCCCAGCTTGCTGACACCAATTGAGGTGGTGAGTGCGGTGCCCGGGTACCCTCTGTGCCGGCTGTCACTGTTGCTGACTGGGAGGGGGGAGTTGTGTCTGTGGGGGAGTCTGCACCAACACTTCTTAGGTCTATGATGAGTTGTGGGATGATGCGGAGTGTCGGGACTCGAGTGGTGGTCCAATTTTAGGCAGAGAAATACCAGTTCCTGAAGCATCCACCCCATTGGGAGTCGGTGGAAGGGATAGTGTTGAGTAGAGATGCCAGGGGTGGTGGGCTGCCATTAGGCCCACCCCATACAGTTAACCCAAACCCACTGGAGCAAAGAGTCTCAGTAGGCAGTTCATCTGAGAGTCGTCCAGTTGGATGGGGGTGAGTGGTAATGCTTGATTGGTGTGTGCTGGAGTTTGGACACAGATCCAGCAGTCCGATCTATTCGTGGTGGTGGCAAAATCATAGGTAATGCAGAGGAACGTGATCACCGATCTGACATTGCAAATGGTTGCCGCTAGCAGCAAGGGTAGAAGCAGGGCTTGCATGTTCCTGTGGGGTGGAAAAAAAAACTCATTGTCCCTTTGTGAGATGGTGGGTGTGGAGACAGGAGAGTTTGGTTTGGCCCAGAATTGCGAACCACCGGATATCTCCTGGACTGAATGCGACAATCTCCCCCTTTTGGGCTGGACTTTGTGGCTGTTGTACCCATACTCTCCCCAAGTCCTGTCTCGGAGGTTTTGGGGAGGCTCTCAATCCGGGGATGGGGAGTGTTAGAAATGGTGAGATATGTGGGTGTCTCCTTGGCCGGTGAGGCGCGAGTTAAAGTGATCCACAGCCTGTTGCAGCACGGTCAGCCCCCCCCCCCCACCCACCTTGATGTCAGTTTGTGGATGCTCTCCGTGAACTGGCCATTCATCCTTTCAAATGACCCTGATGCCTGGGGGTGATAGGGGATGTGGAGCAGCCAGGAGATCCCTGCCTCAGCAGTCCAGTCTTGGGCTTTAGACTCTGGAAAGTGTGAGCCCTGATTGGATCGCACCTCCCAGGGGATTCTATAAATGGAGGAGAGGGGCTGTAATCCAATAATGGTGTTATTCTGGTCGGATTTCTCACAGGACACTGCCACCAGTGCACCAGAATATGTATTCACCATGGTCAGGATATACTAATTTTTTAAATCTTGGCATGGGAGCGATCTGATATCGTCAATCAGCCATACATGACCTGCTCCCCTGCCACAGCTAATGTGTCCCGGAGGCACCATTGGTCATTCCCTTAACTTTACCTGCAACAGATGGGGCAGTCGAGCACGTCAGTTTTGGACTGATCCAGGGTGAGGGCGACCCTGAACTGTTCTGCCCATTGTCATGTGCTGTCAGCCCCTAGGTGGCTACTTTTGCGGTGAGCCCAGGTGGCCAGAGCCCCATTGTCAGTGTCTGGTGGGGAGGTGGAGGCAGTGCATCTTTGGGCAACTTGATCCACGGCCGCGTTGTCCGCTGCCTCCTCTGTGGTGTTGCGGGTGTGGGTGTCTATGTGGTGAACTGTGATCTCCTTGTGGGGGCTTGGTCCCAGAGCAACTGCCCATGGTGCTGTCCCCAAAGGGGGCATCCGTGGATTTCTCACCCTGTCTCATGCCATTGGGCCATACAGACCACCATGGCATTGGCCACTGCCCATGAATCGGGGTGGATGTTAATGGGCCCAGTGGTGTCCTGAAGTGTGAATGCCACCCCTGCCAGCTCAGCAAGCTGGCTGGAGCCCCCCTCTCCCTCTTTGGTGATGACTTTCCCCATGGTAGAGTGGAGAGCCACTGCCTTCCGGTATTGATTACCCCCTTTCCAGCAGCTCGAGCCGCCTGTGACCCAGGCTTGTGTCAATTGTTGGGGGTCAAGGGAATCAAAGGGGCATGGGGAGGGTGGGATTTCAGCTAGTTCTGGAGCCGGCTCCTGGGTTTGTTGGAAGGACATGACCTGTTCATGGAGGTGGCTAACCCCTTCTGGGCTGGGCTCAGTGCATTCCACAATGTGGGTGAGGGTCAGGGCTGAGTCTGGCCAGGCTGCCTGGACTGTAGTTCCTGGTGATTTAGGTTGGCCAATTGGGTGAAAGTCAGGGCTGAGTCTGGCCAGGCTGCCTGTTCTGCAGCTCCTGGTGATTTAGGTGGGCCAAACGCAAGGGTCAACTTGATGGTTTGGGGTGACCTGGATTGGCAGGTAGTGAGTGGGTCCTCCTAACATGAGTGTTGGAGGCTACTTCTTCATTACACACACACACACACACACGTGAATGCATAAACGTGCACATATAAACACTCACAGAATCACACAGATGTACACACGCATACACACTCACCCACTCCTGCACAAAAGCATGCAGAATTATGCACCCACATACACGCATTCATGTGCACACACAAATGAATAGATGCACACACACGCGTGCAGACACACAAACACACACACACACAGACAAACACACACAAGTACACATGCACACTCATATGCATGTCCGCCTGCCATCTCATGAACTCATGCACAGACACGTACGCATGCACATGCGTACACATGGTGTGACACATGGTCTCACAGACTCACACACAATTGCATAAATCAAGATGAAAGTGGGAAAATGTTTTGGGCAGAAAAATAGATCAAAATGATTGGAAAATGCTACGTAAAGATAATCCCACAACTGTGGAGATCAGGCCGGCACAACGCGTGGTAATAAACTTTTGAGATTTCACCAAAGACTTGCCAATTTCTACGAGTTGCATCACCTTCTGGTACGGAGCTGCCAATATACAGGACAGGAAAATGGGACGGAGAGTGGTGAACTCAGCCAGCGCCACCATGGGCATTAGTCCCCACTCCATCGAGGACATCTACAAGAGGCGGTGTCTCAGGAAACCAGCCTCGATCTTCAAGGACCCCCACCACCCGGGCCGTGCCATCTTCTCACTGCTACCATCGGGACAGAGGTACAGAAGCCTGATGAACACCCAACAGCACCAGGAAAGCTTCTTCCCTTTTGCCTACAGGAGCCTGATACCTGTTTCATGAACACTGTTCTTGAAGCTTGGGGTGGGGGTGGGGGTGTCAGGCAGAAGGTTTGTGCAATACGACCATCTACAAGGCATGGCCTTGTGTCCCTCGCTCTGCCAGTGCTGTCAGGCATGGGGTGGCCGTGGTTGGAGCATGCTGGGAGCAGCACCGTGCATGCTGGGAGCAGTGCCAGGCATTCTAAGGGCAACAAAGTGCCGACTGTGATGGCTATTTTTGTGAGAACAGCCTTCTACTCAAAACAGAGATGCTGAATGAGGGAGAGCTGACTGTTGAAGAGGTGTGTCAGTTGTCACCTCAGTGGCTGGCATATTTAAAGTGTTTTATTCTGTGAAACAAGGCAATAAACTGATAACATCTATGAAGAAGGCGACAGTATTGCGAGCCTGCATGATTTCAAAGCCTTTGGTTCCTGCTGGCTGCCTTGCCAACTCCTAATACATATTTTTACAGGATGCAACTTCATCCACTTCTGAATGGTTCCCTCAATTCCAGATCTCTCAAGGTTGCCCTTGCAGGTTGATAGGATCGTTCAGAAGGCTTAAGGTATTCTGGCCTTCATTAGTTGGGGATTGAGCTCAAGAGTTGAGAGGTCATGTTACAGCTCGAGAAAACTCTGGTTAGACCACAATTAGAATATTGTGTTCAGTTCTGGTTTCCTCATTACTGGAAGTTTTGGAGAGGGTAAATGTAAATGTTTCACTATCATCATGTAACACTACATTTCGAATGTAACATACATGAAATTCTTTAACTTTTTTCTACCAGAAGGCGGACAGAGTGTTGCCCCTTTGTACAGAGCCCCTCAGAATCCTACAGCACCGGGTGTCCCTAGGCGGTCTCCCCTCCAAGTCCTGACCAGTCCTGAGCCTGCTTTGCTTCCAAGATCAGGCAATCTGAGGCGTATTCAGGCTATGAGGGTGCAGAAAAGATTTATGAGGAGGTTGTCTGAATTGAAAAATGAGGCAAGCTTAACAGAGCTAGAGCTTTTCTCTTTGGAGTGAAGAAGGAAAGGAGGTGACAATAGAGACTTAGAAGATTATGAGGGTATTGGTAGGACGGACAGGCGGCAACATTTTCCTGCGGTGAGAGGAGCAAATACCAGAAGACAGAGAGGTGTTAATGAGTCTCTTTCTCAGAAAGGATGTGATGTTGTTGGAGATGGTGCAGAGTTGATTTACTAGGATGATTCCTGGAATGCAGGGGCTGGCATATGGGGAACATTTGGCACCTCATGCGTTGTATTCATTGGGGTATAGGAGAATCTCAAAGAGATATTTTGAATTTTAAATGATTTTGACAGAGTGAATGCGGATTAGATGTTTCCCTTGATAGGTGAATCGAGGACAAAGGTCATAGTCTTAAAATTAGAAATTATTCAATCAGAGAGGAGGAAGAACTTCTTTAGTCAGAGGGTCGTGGATCTGTGGAGGCCAGATCACGAGGAGAATTTAAATAGGAAATAGATAAGTATCTCGTTAGTAAGGGTATCAAGGGACCTGGGGAAAAGGCTGGAAATTTGAACAAGGTGTGAGCACTGTTCAGCTGAGTGTAGAGTCATGGAACAGACTCGATGAGCCTAGTGACCTGCTTCTGTCCCGTTACCTTGTGATCAGATTTCCGAATGTTCAATGAACCATAGACACGACCTCGTATTCTCTTCTTTTGAAAATGTAATTTATAGCAATATTTGCACCTGTGATACTGCTGCGGAACCACCAATTCCGTGAAATGTTCATGACAATAAATTTGGATCCGAATTCTGCATTGTTCCAAAACAAAGTCTAATTAATAGAGTAGAGATACATGCTCCATTTGTGTCTCCTGACCTAGTGTTAATGTGAGGGGTGGTGGGGGATATCAGTCACTTTGGACTAATTTAGGAAGATTTATTTTCGAGATTTGCAGTATATAGATGATTACTAAGTGATAAGTGATGAAGCTCCTCCTGTCGGGGAAGAGATACAGAAGGATTTCAGCCAGATCCCACCGGCTGAGGAGCTGCTTCTTCCCACAGGCAGTGAGAAGAGCTGCTGAACAACGGATGAATTGCTGAATCAACTTCCCATGACTCGACGATTTGTGAAGAATATTTATTTTTAATAAATGTATTTCAGACATGCGTTGAGGTGTAACAGGTTTACATCGAATGTAGAAAAAGAGACGTCTCACAGAATTGTTTTCCAGCATTTTGCTACGTAGGTTCTGTGTCGATGTGTCGTTGTTCTGTATGTGTCTTGTGTCTGATGTGTGTTTGCATGTTTTTGCATCAAGAACCTCTGAGTGTTGTGAATTCATATTGAAGGGCAGTGGATATCCTTTCCTGAGGATATTTCACCTGGTCGATGTGTCGTTTTGTATGTGTAATTTATTATCTTTGACTTTGGAAGAAATTTGACCTATTTGCCCAGACAGAGCCGGAGTTGGTGCTGGAATCTTCTCAAGAACAGAACTTATTAAAGTTGATTTCGGACTCCTTTTCGAAAGATGGCGACGAATGTTGATTTGAAATATTTGAAATATTTTCTGAAGATAAACATATATATGGAACTCCTTGACCTGCAAGAAGGTTTATTAGTGATTTTTTTTTTGGATGGAATATTGGAAGAGTGAATTTATTATCTGTGAGTATGCATACATTGCAAACAGATTTTAATAGTTTTGAAAAGGTTTTTTTTTAAACTAAACAACAAGATCAGTTTAATACTGAGAAAATAGGAAAAAACGGAAACTTTATTATTAAATTTGGAAATTCAGTAGAAAGAAACTATGAACAAGATTGATGATTTATAAAATTAAAGTCGAAGGAGCAATGTCCAAGAAGAGTTAAAAATTTTGAATAAGTTTTTCTTGAAAATAAACAATAATTTCAACTTAACATTGAGAAGATTGACAAAGTGGAAAATTTGGTATTAAATTGGGAAACTCAGAAGAAAGAACTTATGAATAACATTGATGCTTTAGAAGATCAAGACCGAAGGAATTATGTTCAAGAAAATTTTAAAAGATTTGAAAAAAACTTTTTTTGAAAGTAAGCTACAAATTCAACTTGAGACTGAGAAGAATGGAAGATTCGGTGTTGAACTGGGATGTTCAGAGGTGTTTTAATTCAGTGGATGAAATTCAGGAAGACTTGAAAAAAAAAATTAAAAAAAAACTTTTATTGATTGTAAACAATGTTAAACTCAGTGTTGGGAGGGTGGAAAGGGTGCAAAATTTAATATCAAGTTTGGATTTTCAAAAAAAAGAGTTTATGAATAAGATTGGTTAAATTGATGGACCGGGGTTTTATGGATATAAGAAATGATGATTTTTCGGTTTATACGTGTATTTTGTCTGCCTGGGGGGGTGGGGGGGAGGGAGTGGTACTTCAGCTCCTGAAAGTCATAGGCCACTTGTGGTTTATACCACACCCATTTGGGTTTTTGGGAATTAACCACCACAAGGTGGTTTCCTAAGGGGTTAGGGGAGGTGGGGGGGATGAAAATTTGAAAATTATTTAGTATCTATTATGTAATATTATACTAAGTCAATTTGAAATGAACGTATGGAGATACTATAAATAAATTTCAAAAAAAAAAGAACATTTCCCGGAAGGTCTTGCGTAGAAGACCTATTTCAGGTCAAAGTCCAAGACCTGTTTTGGTTCGTTGCTTGAATTATTATGACAGAGAAATAATTTTACGAGTGGCTATTAGAAATGCACAACAGAGAAAATCACCCTTGATGATTCAAAATAATCGAGTTTTCTTCAATGCGGATTTGAGTCAAGAAGTTATGTTCCAACGACGGGAATTCAATTCTGCTAAAGAGTTGTTGTGGAAGAAAGGTTATAAGGCAACCTTTAGATATCCAGCTGTTTTGAAGGTTTTTCAAGATGGTTGCCAACCAAAATTCTTTGATTCTCCAAAGGAAGCTATAGCATTTGCTCAAGAGCTGCCAATTACTCGGTTTCAACAGAGACGTAGTCCGCCGCGATCTCTAAGGAGACAAGAGATGGAAGAAAAGAGCCGTGCTCCAAGAAGGAATGGTTGTAATGGTGACTCGGCAGTTGGAGCTGATTAAAAGAAGAGTTGTCCTTTTTATTTCTAATTTTTTTTAAATAAAAGGGATATTAAAAAATGATGATGTAGTTTAAGATGAAGTGAGAGTTGGGGGAGAGAACTGGATAGGTACTATTTCCTGAAAGTCATCTGCTTCGTGTGAGTTATCTCACACCCATTTTTTTCTGGGAGTTACCGCATTGCGCGGTTTAGATGTGAGGGGGTATTTTTAACCTCCTACCCATTTTTTTTTCCTTTTTTTGTATTATTAGATTAAAGAGTTAAGGGTTTTCTTTTGTGTTTATAAAAAAAAGCATAAGAAAGTATTTGATTGTTTAAAAAACTAAAAATTCATGTGGTTTTTTTTGTAAAGTTTATTCAGTAGATAAGGAATATTTGAAATTTAAATGTGAATGGGATGGATAAGTTTTTTTTAATATTTTTTCTTTAACTTTAAGGTGAAAGGAGTGGTAATTCTGGTGTATATTATTTTGCTATTTTAGCAATAGAACGAAGGGAATAATGGTGAAAGTTATAAATTGAATTGTACAATTCTTAATGAGGCTTGAATTTTGTTTGTGGTTTATGCTCCATTTGTTGAAGATATAGATTTCATTGTAGATGTGTTTTTATTATTTGGATATCTGAATTTTAACGTAATGATTGGGGATATTTAAATGTGGTATTGAAGCTTTTATTGGGTAATTATTCAAAGTTAAAAGGGAAAAATGGTGGAAGAGTACCAAATTTGAATTGTACAATGTTTAATGAGTTTGGAATTTTGTTTTAAGATGGCAGTTTATGTGACTAATATGATGATAGATGTGAAGTTAGTTGATATTTGGTGAAGGTTTATCTCTGTAAGGAAAGTTTTTTTTTCATCTTTTTTTTCTCATGCTACAATTTTTTTAAAGAATTGATTATTGTTTAAGAATTTTTGATAGACAATGTTACTAATTTTACTAATTTTTTATATTAAGTTTGAGTTAATTATAGGTTTCATCTTAACTCTGTTAAATATATGCATTTAAGTTTGATTTAAATATGTTTTTTAAGTCTGATATCTTAGTATTAATTACTTTTCTTTTTGTTAGTATTTTAATCGGTTATGTTTTTGTTTGTAAGTGGGTTTTTTTCTCACATATATCATTAACTTTATTAATTCTTCACTCTTTGTTTTGGGGGAAGGGGGGGTTGGACTAATTTGAGTTGGGTTATTAATGTGTAATAATTATTGGGGAGGGTATAGTTTATTTAGATTACTGATACTGTATTGTAATTTTATTATTTTGTTCTTAATTTTTTTTAATATAATTCTATATGTTATTCATGTTATAAAATCTTAAATAAAGTTTTAAAACAAAAAAATGATGTCGGCCACTACCGGTATGAATCGTTGATAAAAATTAATCGTACCAGTGAATTCTTGCAGCCCCTTTGTCTTGGGTAAACTTATACCTCTCATTTTGTTCATTTTAGATTGGTCACAGTGTTTGAGCCACCGAAAGAAAATAGACAAACACACACCGAGAGCAGTTCAGTTTATACAAATGTTTATTACTAATTCAAAAGCTGATTTCACACTACAATATGCAAGCCCTTCCCAACTATACTTATCAACGCTTGGACTGGTCCCAACTGCCGAAGCGAGGGAACGACTGCACACTTGTAGTAGGTTGTCAGGGCGCTGGTAGCAGCTCCTTCACCTCCCCCGACTGGGACGTTGCTCGGACTCTAGCTGTTCTTCCTTCTTGACAAGGGGTGTTCCCACCCCTCGGAGAGTCTAAACTTCAGCAGCAGGACCACAGACTTTTATACCCCAAAAACAATTAATCATGCACCCACTCCCTCTAACATTTGTCAGTCAAAATCAAAGCTGAGCATACTATTCTACAATTTAGAAGATTAATTATTATGGAGCAGGATGCTATGATATCCTGGTTTATCTCGTAGATACAAGGACTCATTAAAACTTCTCGAGCAAGACAGGTTGTGACCAATACGTCAATTTCAGAGTGTCGTATTTGACAACTGCTTTCCCTGGGCCTCACGGTGGAATTCCATTTCAAAGTGTATCTTCAGATAAGTCCCCATGGCTGAGTTTAATTACATCTGCTAGTTCTGAAAGTAAGGTGACCTGTGTGTGGACCCAGTGTCGTCAGTTCCACATAAGCAAAAAGCATCTGAGTACATGGTTTTAATCCTCCATTACATTCCACCCCTTGGTCACAATCTGTCATTTGCGAGGCCTAACCAGTATTTGAGTACAGAGGGAGCGAAAAAAGAGAAATCAAAACAACAATTACAAAGATAAGCAATGACGCGAGCAACCAACGGAGGATAGTGTGGCCCACTGCCCCAAATGTAGCAGTTAGCCATGAGAAAGGATTCCAACCAAGGCTCAAATTATCCTTGTTGGCCACAATACCCAGATACTGGAGCTCACGAACAGATTTTGAAACATGCTGAACAATAACATATTTATATAAGCTGCACTTGAGGCTGGTGACCGAGGACTTCCTTGGTGTAATGCATCGGACCGTGTTTCCCACGGGGAACTCCCTTGGAACGTCCTCGACATTACAAATCCAATTGCTGGCATCAAAGCAGCTGTTAAGCCAGATCACCAGGAGTGTAAAATGGAGAACCTGGAACAAAGATGCCTGACACATGTCACTCACGATACCATAAGCGTTCAGTGTTTAAACAGACTAAATCATCCTGTCCCTCAATAGCTACCCACCGAGTGTTACCCTGGGCAGGTGTCACTATTTCCCCTTTTACAGGAGGGCCACTACCTGGTGATGCCACCCATACCTTTTGTCCAACATTCTCCAGTTCGGGGATGGGGGGCAATGACTGTTTTTCCTCTGGAATAGGCTGTAATTCAGGAGCGTGAAGAAGTCGGTGGAAAGGTGTACCTTCTTTTAAAGGGCGATGATTCAAATTGTCGACTGCCTGCTGCAGCACATGGCACCATCCCTTCTGGGTCCCCAGTGATGTTAACAAATGAATTTGTTCCTTCAGTAAGCCGTTCATTTGTTCAACTAACCCGGCAGCCTGCGGGTAATAAGGAATATGGTGGACCCATAAAATACCGTTGTCATTTGCCCAATCACAGATTGCTTTCCCGGAGAAGTGTGAGCCATTATCAGAGTGAATCTCCTCTGGAACATCATAACGATAAATCAAATGGTTTTGTCCTTGGATAGTGCTAGCTTGGTCAGCCGTCTTGGTGGGAAAAGTAAAAACCAGGCCCGAAAAGGTGTCAACCATTACTAGAACGTAATATTTACCCATGCAGTCTAGCATGGGGCCTATGTAATCAATTTGCCAGACCGCAGCTGAGTGAGCACCCCGTTTTATTCGGCCATGCGGACCAGGTGGAACGGTATGGAACTTCACAAGCTGACATTCTGGGCATGTACATACGACCATGCGGACATCATCCTTATGGATGGATAAAGCATGTGTACAGGACCACATAGCTGATCCCTTCTCCCCCAAATGACCACTCTGTTCATGTGCCCATCGAGCCAGGGGGACGGTATCAGCACAGCTGATAGTGGCAAGCTGATCTGCTACTGCATTATGTTGAGCCATGTTAGTCGCCATATTGGTATGGGCATCAACGTGATAAACGGTTATCTCACGATGGTGGGAAGCATCCCACAACAGCTGCCACAACTCTTTGCCCCATACTGGGCGGTCATGTATCATCCAGTTGTTCTTTTGCAAATCAGGCATCCATACCACAAGTCCATTAGCCAAAGCCCAGGAATCAGTAAACAGGCGAAGAGGGTGATCATGGGGATCTAGTGGTAAAGTGACTGCCTTCAACTCAGCATACTGACTGGAGCCACCATCCCCCTCCTCCGATAACTGAGTTCCTGACCTAGGATGGTAAGCCACCTGTTCGTGTATGCGGCCCACCCCTTCAGGCCCTCTGGTCGCACGACTCTGAATATACCACTTCCATTTAACAATAGAAGACTGCTGAGCCCGCCGGATCTTTAGATTAGCATCATTAGCCAGGACCCAATTCATTATAGGAAGTGCAGGTCGCAATTGAACATCTGCATCACCTGTCATTCTTTCAGTCTCTAGCAGGGCCCAGTAACAGGCTAGTAACTGTTGTTCAAAAACAGAATAACGAGTGGCAGCCTCAGGCATGGTACGTGACCAGAATCCCAGTGGGACTCGGCGACCCTCTTGTTTCTGCCAGAGGCTCCAGGAGGCCACATCATCAATATAATGGTGAATTGAGAGGGAAGGCGATACTGGAAGGTGGGTGAAGGTATACTGGTGCCCCTTCCAGGTAAAGGTGAACTGATCCTGTGAGTCCTCAGCTATAAGAATACTGAAGAAGGCGTTAGCGAGATCAATGACAGCATACCATGTTCCTGAGTTCCCAGTAGCAATGTTTTCAATAAGGGTGACAATGTCCGGAACTGCTGAAGCAAGTGGTGGGGCATGTTTGTTCAAAAAACGATAATCAACTGTCATTCTCCAGGAGCCGTCCGGCTTCTGGACCGGCCAAACAGGGCTATTAAAGGGCGACGTTGCGGGCCTCACTACCCCTTCTTCTTGCAGAGCATCGATGGTGGCAGTAATCTCTTCCTGCCCCCCAGGGAGATGATATTGTGGAATGCACACTGGTTTCATTGGGGCTGGCACCATCACAGGATCCCACTTAGCCTGACCCACTACTAGCTTTTTTGTAATAGTTCGAATTCCAAATTCAAATCCCCCTTGGCTAGTATTAAGGGCCATACCGGCCAACATATTAATACCCAGGATACACTCGTCAGTAGCAGCCACCAGGGCATGTAACCAGACAGGGGAAGGGGTATCACCCACCATGGCACAGACTTTTATTTCCTTTGCCAGGGTGACCGCTCCTCCCAACCCCTCTATTCGAAAGGCCGGTCCAGTCCAGAGGTCTGGATTACCAGGAATCACCGAGTGCTCTGCACCGGTGTCGACCAAAGCCAAGTATTGGCGATCATTACCCCCACCCCAGTGGATTGTTAACGGTATGTAGGGCCACGGATCCCCGTGTGTGCGCCGTGTCTCGATGGAGTAGACACAGGAATCCTGCCCACACCTTCAGGCTTCAGAAGGGTTCAGGGGCTTCCAGGACCACATGCTATTGTTATCTTTAAGAGCCTGTTTAACCCATTGTTTTACCTCATCATGAGTAACTGGAGCAGGAGAAGCCAGCTCGATAGAAGCAGCAGTGGGAGCAGAAAGCACAGCTGGGCCAGGAGGACTCAGCAGCTGGGGATGATGTTCCCCTGCTTTTTGCCTAAATCGATCTCCAATGGCAGCCAGCTCTTTTACAGAGAAATCACTGATCATTGACTCCTTCCGACCCCTGTTCCCACTTTGGCTCACAGGGTCCTCCACCCAGTCTAGGGGAGGAGGTGGAGGCCATCCAACAGAGGGAGTAGGCCATAGAGCATAAGCAGGGGTTTGGGTATTTTCCCCTGGGTCCACATGGGAAACCGGGGTATCTATCCCTTCCATCTCTACCCTTACATCATCCCCCCTTCTGTCTGTTTGGGAAATCTGCTGCCTTATAGGGCGGGCATGAACAGCAGATGGAGAGGGTAGTATGTTAGACACATGCTGAGGAGTATCTGCATTATTACCATTGTCATTCCAGATATTCCCATCCCAATCCTCAATTACATCAGGATCGTCACCATTCCTTATCATGGCATGAATACGATATGGATCGGGTTCTACTCCATGCCTTTCCTTATCTGCACAGAGCTGCTGCCGGAGTTTAATATTACGGCAAATCATTTGGACATGCTTATCTTCCCATTCTTTGGCTCTGTCCTGACTGGTGCGAACAATCTCGCTCATCATGGAACAGCATTGTCGCAGGACTTCTAGCTCCTCCTCTAATTGCTTCCTTTTGCACTGAGATTCTACTTCTCTTTGAATTAATTCTGCTTCACGCTGAACGGAGTGGCGTAATGCTGTGGCCAGCAACCAAAAACCATTCGTCAGCATTCCCTTTTTATCAGGAAATTTACTTTCTCGAAGGAGAGTGGCAACCCGTTCTCCCAGAGGTGCACTTGATGAGTCTAACTTCTCATCCCAACTAATGGGTGGTCCCAACAAAGACAGGGTATTGGCCAACATGCCAAACCCATCGTCTTTGGAAGTCCATCCAGGAATCAAGAACTGCTCAGGGCTCACCTCTTTCTTTCGGCGAAACATCTTGAGACCAACCCTGCTCGCAGCGCCAATTGTCTTGGGTAAACTTATACCTCTCATTTTGTTCATTTTAGATTGGTCACAGTGTTTGAGCTACCGAAAGAAAATAGACACACACACCGAGAGCAGTTCAGTTTATACAAATGTTTATTACTAATTCAAAAGCTGATTTCACACTACAATATGCAAGCCCTTCCCAACTATACTTATCAACGCTTGGACTGGTCCCAACTGCCGAAGCGAGGCAACGACTGCACACTTGTAGTAGGTTGTCAGGGCGCTGGTAGCAGCTTCTCCACCTCCCCCGACCGGGACGTTGCTCAGACTCTGGCTGTTCTTCCTTCTTGACAAGGGGTGTTCCCACCTCTCGGAGAGTCTAAACTTAAGCAGCAGGACCACAGGCTTATATACCCCAAAAACAATTAATCATGCGCCTACTCCTTCTAATATTTGTCAGTCAAAATCAAAACTGAACATTATATTCTACAATTTAGAAGATTAATTATTATGGAGCAGGATGCTATGATATCCTGGTTTATCTCGTAGATACAAGGACTCATTAAAACTTCTTGAGCAAGACAGGTTGTGACCAATACGTCAATTTCAGAGTGTCGTATTTGACAACTGCTTTCCCTGGGCCTCACGGTGGAATTCCATTTCAAAGTGTATCTTCAGATAAGTCCCCATGGCTGAGTTTAATTACATCTGCTAGTTCTGAAAGTAAGGTGACCTGCGTGTGGACCCAGTGTCGTCAGTTCCACATAAGCAAAAAGCATCTGAGTACATGGTTTTAATCCTCCATTACACCCTTCATTATGTGGGGTTTGAGGAAGCACTTAACAAACTCTACCTTTTCAAGCAGGGTTTAGTTCCGTGCCTATTGATTTGACCCCCAAGGAAGTCGAACGTTTCCAACCTGAACTAGCACTTAGCAAGGTTTATATAGTAAGTCCAAATTCCCGCAGCCAGGCGCACAGTCACATTAGATGGTCTCTGTTTAGCTTCATTGCCACCACTTTGACATCTTGTGTTTACTGCCACCCTCTGCTGTTGGAAAATATCCTCCTTGGTCTCAGCCCCTCAATGTAACTAAGAACCCCTAAAATGCCCCTAATGTTTTGGCCTTCATCACTACTCCTGGCAAGGCATTCTTGACACCCACAACTCTGGGTAAAATAAAATACCCCTGATATCTCCCCTAAATCTTCCTCCCTTTGCTTTGGACAGATGTCTTCTAGTGTTTGCTACTCCCATCTGGGTTTCAGGCAAACTGAAGGGCATCTTTCACCGAGTTTCTGGTTTTCCAGCAGTTCTGGATGTCTGTCTCTGGATGCTCTGCTCCGTGGACCACCCCGCAGTATCCCATCTAGTCCTAGAGTCTCTGTGTCAGACATTCTCTGCTGACCACTGCCTGATGGCTTTGTGGTCAAATGTGTTTGTCTATGAAACCGTTCCCAGGAAGGTGAAGGGGCAAAGTCCTGCTGACTGGAACATTGTGCAGCACCAGGGCCAGGCCAATCTTTCACAACACCTGAGCCAGGTAGAACCTCAGCACATAGCAGCATTTGGTGCCCTTGCACTTTGGTTGCAAGCACAGCCACACACATTTATGGCCATGCTGGTTACACCCTTGTCCCCATTGATTGAGTCCTTCTCCAGACTCTATCCATTTTGGACCCCCACATGAATAGGAAATTTGTTTTGGGAATTGACAGTGTGGTGGTGTGGGGATGGGCCAAACCTGGCCCACGTGCAGCAGGACCGAAAGTTCCTTGCACATTGCACCTGATAATCAGGTTTTACCCGAATGACAGAGATGGGCATCTCTGTGGTTCTCCCTGTCTCCTGGACCTGGGGGTCTTTGTACTGCTCCCCATCTCCTTAAGTTGGTGCTTTGTTCTCCACCACCCCCACAAGAAATCCAAGACCCCTGGATGGAGGGCAGAGGCGCAGAGAGATCAGTGAGAACACGGGTAGTTTCAACAGGGTGGGGTCCATCCAGGCGCCTGATAACAGGAGGAACCAAGTGGGAAGGAGGATGCACGGCATTCGATAGCAGGACATTGCGAGAGAGTGGATTCCTCGAACTCTTGAGGGGAGAAGGTGCTGGTCGATCCATTGGTTTAGGTGGGGCAGGGTATAGACATGGCAGCTGACTGGAATTGTCAGCGGGTTACTGAGACCTGGGAAAGGAGGGGAAGGAGGGTGCAGTAGTGTTCTGAGAGTGCTGAGGGAGAGGCAACATGGGTGCCACCTCAAGGCAATGGTCCCCTGATTGTTTGCAGGGTTGGGCTCTGTAAATAGACTCATAGATATCCAGCTCAGAGCATCTTTGTCCCCCTGCCATCAGGAAGGAGATATGGAGGAATAAAAGCAGAGCAGCCAGGGAGGGAAATAGCTTCTTCCCACAGGCCATGCGATTGACAAGGCAACATGAGCTGGATGGCAGCAAAGACTGAAAAGGGTGAGAGGAATATGGACTGATTACAACAGCTCAGCTAGCAGGAGAGAGGGGCTGAAGGGCCTGTTTCTGTTTTGTCTATCTGGACCAGCCTTTTGAGTTCAAGCTTTAAAAAACCCAATCATTTATAAATTTAATATCAACGGAACAGAATGAATCAAGAGACAAGATGTCTGTCCAGCAGCAAGCGTCGAAGGCACTTCCTGAAACGGAGGCTCTGAAACCACAGGGAGGTTCTGGACGGAAAGAGGCCCAGCTTCTTCTGGAAGGAGGAGAGGAGAGGCAGGGGAAATGCGGGGGATGGGAAGGGGAGGGGAGGGGCTAGGGATGCCGTCCACCGTTCACCTCCCCTTTCCTCTACCCCGTTCCCCTCCCCTTACCACTGCCCGTTCCCCTCCCACATCCCCTCCCCCCTTCCCTTCCCCAGTTCCCATCCCCCTCTCGCCTCCCCATTCCCCTCCCCCTTCCCTTCCTCCTACTCCTAACCCTAACCCCTAACAAAATCCTAAAACTAAGCTTAACACTACCGATACCCACTACCACCACTCCACGGCCCCTAACTCTACCCCCACCCCGTCCACTAACCCTAACTTTATCCCTACGCCTATGCCGCCCCCAAACCCCAACCCTAATGCTACCCACAATCCCCTAACCCCAAACCTCACTCCTCCTCTACCCCCCTGCTCCTACCCCCTTCCCCTATACCTAACACAAGCCCACTTCCCCGAACTATAAACCTAACTATAAACCAAGATATAGCCCTACCCCATGTCTCCTAACACTAAACCTAATGCTACCTCTACAATGCTCCTAACACAAACCCTAACTCTACCCAACTTCCCCAACCCAAAACTAAACCCTACCCCTATCCCTTACAACCTACCCCCTTCCCCTAACCCTACCTTCTACCCCTTCCCCATACCCGCACCCCCTACAATTACCCCCTTCCCCTAACCCTACCTCCTACCCCTTCCCCATACCCACACCCACTACAACTATCCCCTACACTATCCCTTACAATCTACCCCCTTCCCCTAACCCTACCTCCTACCCCTTCCCCATATCTGCACCCCCTACCACTACCCCTACCCTATCCCTTACAACCTACCCACTTCCCCTAACCCTACCTCCTACCCCTTCCCCATCCCCGCAACCCCTACCAGTACCCCCTACCCTACCCCTTGCCACAACCCCTACCCTTACCCCCTACCACTACCCCCTTTCTCCTACCCCCTTCCCCTCCCCCTCCTTCCCCTAGGTTAGGGGTAGGAAGGGGAAAGGGAAGGGGGAGGGGAAGGGGAGGAGGAGAAGGGGAGGGGAAGGGGGAGGGTTAGGGGAGGGGAAGGGGGAGGGGAAGGGGAGGGGGTAAGGGGAAGGGAAGGGGAGAGGGGAAGGGGGAGGTGAAGGGTGGAGGGCTGGGGTTAGGGCATAGGTGTGAGGGCAGGAGAAGGGGAAGGTCAGCGGGAGGGGGTTGGGTTGGAGGAGGGGTAGAGGAGAAGAGGGGAAGTGGGTGAAGGGACATGGAAGAGGCAGGGAATGGGGTTGGCAGGGCCAGAGGGAGAAGAAGGGGAGGGATTCAGGCCATCATGATGTTGTCCGTCCTCTGTTCAGCTGGGATGCGAGGTTCTTCTGGAGTCGTGTCTTGTCTCTGAGATCGGTCCTTCTGCTGGGAAGAGAAATACGAGTGATAGAGATACTGTCTCTGAGGCCTGATCACAATGACTTTGGAGGGTCCCAACTCTTCCCCCATCATCCCCCCTTCCCCTGAACACTGGAGCCTTTCCCCTTCCTCTGCTTTACCTGAGGAAGTGTGTTTTGGCGAAAACCACGATCTCTCTCTGCAGAGCTCAGAGCAATGTGTCTCCATCAGGCAACACCCTGGTTCTCCACGATATGGCAGCAAGATGCTAGACAAATCATGGATGGATCGGTCGAGACCGTTCAGCTGATCCATCTGAACCTACCCCACAACAATGTTACCCTCCACTCCCTCACACCAGTACCCTCCATTTTTCTTTAATTCCTGTCCATATTAAAATCCTTTTCATGCCTTTTTTGGACCAGCCTCCGCTACTACCCCGGCAATGCATTCCAGCCACCCACTACATTCTGTGTGAATAAAATGTACCCCTCACGTCTTGCCTAAAGTTCCCTCAGCTCACCTTATTTAGACGTCCTCTGGTATTCTCGCCCTAGGAATGCACACAATATTCCAAGTGTGGTCTGACTAGAATTTTATACATCTGCAATGTTACCTCTCAGTTCTTGAACTCAATACCCTGACTCCTGAAGGCCAGCACACAATACACCATTTTAAACTCCCTCTCAATTTGGACAGCAACATTGAGTGATTTATGGAGCAGGATCTAAATATTTCTCTGTCCTGCACACTGTTCATAATCCTGCCATTAACCAAGTGCTCTGCCCACACATTCTTGTAATCCGCATTCAATAAAGATATTGGTCTATATGAAGCTACTTTTAATGGGTCTCCAACCTTCTTTGGAATAACTGTTATTCGTGCCCTTGAAAATGACTCTGGAAATAAACCTGGACCAGTTGCTTATTTAAGTACATCTGATTTACAGGATTGAAATCCATCTGTCACTTCTCGGCAAACTGGATGACCTATGACAACCTTCTACACTGTCTGCAACATCTCTACCTCTGTGTCATCCCCTGACATACCCACCCTTCCACTCCCATCACCTTTGTAAATGTTCTCCACAACCTTTACCTGTACCACACCCATAGGAACATAGGAAGTGGGAACAGGAGTAGGACAAAAATGGCCTATCGACCCTGCTCCGCCATTCAATACGATCATGGCTGATCTAATTTATGACCTAACTCGACCTACCCTGCCTTCTCGCCATATCCCCAAATTCCTCTATCATGTAAAACTTCTGTTCCCTTACATCCACATGCTCGTCTCAGAGACTTTTATATGTACCTATTCTACCAGCCACTACCACTTTTTCAAACCACTCACAACTCTCTGCATAAAAAAAATCTCCCCTCACCTGAAGCGGGTGCACTCTGGGATTTGCACCTGACACTTTAGGAAAATTTGCTGGCTGTTCATTCCATCTAAGCCCCCCACAATCTTATTTAGAATAAGTTATTAAGCTGTGGAGGGGAAAGTTGGGAGAGGGAGGAGGGAAGAGAGCTGGTGTGGGAGGGGTGAGAGCTGGTGCGGAGGGGACGTGTTGGGGAGAGGGATCAGGACCGCGTTGAGGTGGTGAACGGGCAGACATGGGTGGATCTACCTGCCGAAATAAAGGAGCAATAAGAAGGCCATCTCGGGATCTACCAGCATCTTCTAGGGCTTGATGTCTTAATGGCAAACCCCCTGAGGATGGATGTAGGCCAGGCTCTGCTACAGCTGGTACCTGAACATCTGGCAACACAACGATATAACATGACCCACTCTGCCTCCACACTGGCCGGGTCTGGATCCTGAGGGTAAGGGGATGTGGGTGAAGGGCCCCACCCTGCCAATCAACGTCCATCCTCATCATCCTCTCCACCCCTCTCCCCTCACTACCCTTTCTCTCCTCACCAATACCCATTGAGACCCTCATGCACCCTTCATCGATATCCAGTCCCCAGTGAGACTCAGCCAGTGAACTCCTTCATATCCTCCAACCCCAACATCCAAGCTTGCCCCAGTGGACAACTTGACCACCCAGACCCACAACCACCTTGATGTCGATCATGGAAATGGGCTGCTTGGCCTTGTTGAAGTGCTGGGCCATGCAGTGAACCGTCTCTGGAACATAGTCCAGACCCAGATTCAAATAAACCTCCTCTTTCTCTTGGACACAATACAAACATGTCAGCTGGATTTACCCTCCAACACCCAGCGCCTCTCCCAACAGGAGTGCCAGCCCCTCCTGCTCTCTGTAGGCCTGATGCCCCCAGTGCTCAACATAACGTGGCATGAATCCAAGGGCTCAGCGAGCAGAGCGTCAACAGGCCGTAGTGGACCCGTCTGCTGCCCCATCATTCGGCTTCTGGTGAGACTGCACAAAATGTGCAGCTCTGACCGCCCTCCCTCGTGAGGCAAGGATTCACCAGGAGAGAAAAACCATTGACGTTTCGAGATGAGAAATGTTTGCAGCCGGGTGTTGGCTGGGGTCGAACATGTGGAGGCTGAGTTGTTGGGACGATTCAGAGCAGGCGTTGATTTGGAAGGGCACCAAAAGGTTCTGGGGAAGTGAGTTATGGGGGAAAGTACATTCGTGAAATGAATTGGGGAAACAGACTGGAGGGGCTGAGTGGCCGAATTTGGCGACCTTGTCTTGTGGTCTTGGCTGCTGCTGTCTGGAGTTGAAATGGCAAGAGGTCATGAGTTAATGGGTGAGGAGCAGGGCAGCCAGCGTCAAGGAGTCGGCACTGGTCAGAGGGGCAGGATGGAGGCAACAGAGAGACTGCAGCGAGACAGATCGATTGAAGGAATGGGGAAGGTAGCAGCAAATGATATGCATCAGAGTGAGGGTGGGGTGGGTGCAGGTGGATCTTACCTTGACTACAGAGGAGTAGAAGTTGAGAAGAGGGACGATGATGGTGTGATCCAACTTTCGCACGATCTGCAGTTTGAGGTTCTATGGCGAGAGAGGAACATCAGCAAGGCTGGGCGATGGGTCGGGGACCTGAGGGGCGACTTGTCCAAGTTGAGGGGGGAGGCGGGGAGGAGATTCGTCAAGAGGTCAGAGGTGGGGAACTCCAACGGAGGCCGAAGTGGGGGACTTTTCGAGAGTCAGTGGGGGGGACTTTTCATGTCGCTGGAGTGGGGACTCGTCAGGGGGTTCAATGAAGTATCATTTCAGTTTTTATGATTGTTTTCCCAGCTTCTACTAAACAATGAAATCTCTGATATTTGCCAGGTGTGTGTGTGTGTATGTGTGTGTGTGTGTGTGTGTGGGGTGGGGGGTTGTGTGTGGGGATGGGGGGTCTGTTGTTGGTTTGTTTGACTTTCTCTGTTTCCAAACCCCATGGCTGCCTTGGTCTCTGTCAGATGCTCCTCTTTCCACCCACCCTTCAAAAATGTGTTTGGGGTGTTGTTTGTCAATTGGGTGTAATTGTGTGAAACGGGTCATGTGTCGCAAGGGCCTGTGAACGTGCTGTAGGCCCTAAAGTTAAATATCAGGGTGTTCCATTTCCCCACAACTGCTCCTCCCCCTCACCTTGAATCTCTTGTCCTGCAAGATCTTCTTGATGGCAATCAGCTCTCCGGAGTCCACCAGCCTTGCCTGGTACACCACACCGAATGATCCATTGTCGATGATTTTAACATCTGTGCAGGACACCACCTTGGGGATGTTGGGTCCGTGACCCGGTGTGGCCACCTCTGTTGTGACCTTATTGCCATGTCCTCTGGGGCAGAAGCAGCAGCATTTACACACCCAGAGGGCACACAACAGGTCATTTATCCCAACCCAGCCTTGCTGTCCAAGTTAGTCTCTACCCCTCCCTCTAACTCCCTTCCAAGGATCACCTAAATGTCAGAATTGATCCTCTGGTGGTTCTTTCCAGCCTCTCAGTAGAAATATTTCCAACCCAGGTCCCTCTTTGATCACTCTCCTCAGACTGAGGCCAGTTCCGCAGCCGTTCACTTTGTCTACAACCCTCCCTCCATGAGAGCACGTCCCGGGGAGATGAAGCACTCTGAACCCCACCACGGGTTTAGCAGAAGCCCTCCACATTCCCAGAAGCTCAGCAACACCGTGATCTTCCATGATGCAAGCGAGACCTCGTCGCATGAGGGAGCAGGTGGTGCGGAGATAGACCCATGCTTCGTCACTCAACTCTGTTGGGTCCGCCGCAGCAGAAACACTTTCTAGCACCTTGATCCAGGTCCACTGGGGGAAAGAATCCTATCCCGGTTTGGGGGGTGTGGGGGTGTATGCAAGGGTGGAAGGGATCTTGTAACCCTGGGGGGGTGGGGGTGGGTGGAGGAGCGGTCCTGTCTCTCAGTGGACAGATCCCATTCCAGGTGGAGGGGGAGCTCTGTCCCATTTCTGTTGAAAGGTCTACCTTCCATCCCCCTCGCAACTTCTCTTCTCCCTCAGACACCTCACACTCTCCCCTGCCCCGATTCCTCTACCACACTCTGATCCCCCACCCAACACCACCCCCATGGTTTCCCCAGTGCCTTCCGTCCCCTCGCACCCCATCCCCCCAGCTCAACCCTATGTCCCATACCTCTGATCCAATCACCCTTGACATTAGCCCCTGATGAAATCCCATTCCTTCGTTCTCCCCTCCACTCCGATAGACCCCATCCCTGTATCCCCTCACATGCCATTGTTCTCCCCTCCCCAGTCCCCTCCAGCTGCCTCATAAAGTGCCCTGCACTCAGGATGGGGAGAGGGGATTAAATGCAGCCTCCATTCTCTCCGCCCACACTGGGTGAAGGATGGTGCCAGAGGAGGCTCTGTCCCAGTAGGGGAGCCTGTAACAGGCTCTTTATCTCACCCATTGGTGCAGGGTGCTTCCAAACACAACTCTGTTGATCAGAGGGTCTCTGGGATGAGACAGAGTCCTACTCCGACATGCAGGCCAGAATCCCCTTCCAGGAGAGGCATCTTTCGCATGTTGCTGTGCCATGGCACGACTCAGCTATGGCTGCCCCATGCAGTGACATCATCACCCCCTCTGTGTCATCATCTCCCCCCTCTGTGACACCTCCCCTCTCTGTGACACCACTAGTGTAATGGGCAGGGACATCCAACCATTTAAATCCTCCTCAATTTCCCCAAGCAAGGGGAGAATAATTCAGCTGGTCTAAATTACTCGTTGTTATCTATTCTAACTCCTAGATATTTGATCCCATTTTTCCTCCACATTTGTTGACTATTTTCTTGACATTGGCTCTAATCCCCCTTCCTAAGTGACATGATTTTGCACATATCCCAAAAGAACTTATACCCAGAGATCTCCCCATAGTCCTCCAGGGTGGAGCACAACTTGGGCAATGAGTGTGTCGGGTCTGTCAGATATATCAGAACAACTTCTGCAAATAAATTGATTTCATGCTCTTCCTGGCCTGTTCTGAAACCTTTAATGCCTGAATCCTGGGAAATGGCCTCGGCTAATCGCTCCATGGCCAGTACAAACTCACTCACTGCGGGTGTGGGGGGGTGGGGGGGGAGTCAGACCTTGATTGGCATGCCTGTTGGCTACCTCTGTCCCTCTCATCTCGACATCAGTGGCTCAGGTTGGGGGAGTCTGTGCTGCCTCCTGCAGTGCACAGCAGCACTACTGGACCACCTTTATCTCCTTATTTTCCTGGGCCCTCTCCAAATCTTTCCTTTCTATGATTTCACATTGGTTTCTCAGGAGAAACACTGGCAGCCAAAAGGCATCCTCTGATTCCCCTTAGATTTTGGGAACCCCGACTTCTTGAAGTGGGACAACACGTGGTGACCTATTTTCTCAAGATGTGGATCCAGGAGCTTGGACCAGTCTACCAGTTTGCCATGGTCCGCCAGCATGCTTTCCAAGCTCCCCAACCCTGCACTCTCATCAGTCCACCCCCAGATCTTGTTCTCCTTGCCTGCACTAGATTTCCTGCCCCGATTCCAAAGCATCTCCACTGCAGCTGTGTTCAGTCGGAACTCGAAGGACCCTGCTCACTGCACCAATTATTATGTGTGTGAAACTGATTCAAGGGGTCCCAAGGGTGACGAATTTGAACACAGTTGTCTTTTATTGACACGTAGTGCAGTCGCATGAGAAGTTAAAGACACACACAGAGAGAAACTCGCCGGGTTAATCGATACACTTGCAACCACTCGTGGATAGAAGACTTGACAATCAACTTGTCACATCTTTCTCTCTCTTTGGCTTGGCTTCACAGACGAAGATTTATGGAGGGGTAAATGTCCATGTCAGCTTCAGGCTCGTTTGTGGCTGACAAGTCCGAAGCGGGACAGGCAGACACGGTTGCAGCGGTTGCAGGGGAAAATTGGTTGGTTGGGGTTGGGTGTTGGGTTTTTCCTCCTTTGTCTTTTGTCAGTGAGGTGGGCTCTGTGGTCTTCTTCAAAGGAGGTTGCTGCCCGCCGAACTGTGAGGCAGCAAGATGCACGGTTTGAGGCGATATCAGCCCACTGGCGGTGGTCAATATGGCAGGCACCAAGAGATTTCTTTAGGCAGTCCTTGTACCTCTTCTGTGGTGCACCTCTGTAATGGTGGCCAGTGGAGAGCTCACCATATAACATTATCTTGGGAAGGCGATGGTCCTCCATTCTGGAGACGTGACCTGCCCAGCGCAGTTGGATCTTCAGCAGAATGGATTCGATGCTGTCGGCCTCTTCCATCTCGAGTACTTCGATGTTAAGGATGAAGTCGCTCCAATGAATGTTGAGGATGGAGCTGAGACAACGCTGGTGGAAGCGTCCTAGGAGCCGTAGGTGATGCCGGTAGAGGACCCATGATTCAGAGCCGAACAGAAGTGTGGGTATGACAACGGCTCTGTATACGCTAATCTTTGTGAGGTTTTTCAGTTTGTTGTTTTTCCAGACTCTTTTGTGTAGTCTTCCAAAGGCGTTATTTGCCTTGGCGAGTCTGTTGTCTATCTTGTTGTCGATCCTTGCATCCGATGAAATGGTGCAGCCGAGATAGGTAAACTGGTTGACCGTTTTGAGTTTTGTGTGCCCGATGGAGATGTGGTAGTCATGGTGGGGAGCTGGCTAATGGAGGACCTCAGTTTTCTTCAGGCTGACTTCCAGGCCAAACATTTTGGCAGTTTCCGCAAAACAGGACATCAAGCGCTGAAGAGCTGGCTCTGAATGGGCAACTAAAGCGGCATCATTCCTCAACATGGTTATCCAACTGCACGAAAACCAACAAGGTCGGGTCAGATACAGCAATGAGCTATCTGAACACTTCTCCATTAACAATGGCGTGAAGCAAGGCTGCGTTCTCGCACCAACCCTCTTTTCAATCTTCTTCAGCATGATGCTGAACCAAGCCACGAAAGACCTCAACAATGAAGACGCTGTTTACATCCGGTACTGCACGGACGGCAGTCTCTTCAATCTGAGACGCCTGCAAGCTCACACCAAGAGACAAGAGCAACTTGTCCGTGAACTACTCTTTGCAGACGATGCCGAACTTGTCACATACGATACCTTGAACAGGTCATTTATTCACTCATTGATCTTGGATGTCTGTGGGTGGTAGGGGATATGCAGGTGGCCGCAAATACTTGGCACTACCTATCGGACGTTACCCGTTAGGGTATTTCACATATGGAGCACGCTTAAATGGTGCTTGGTCGGCCCGCTGGCAGGACATCCGAGTATGTGCTGACCATCATGAGAACTTATCACTTTTTTTGGCAGGGGAGAGGCCTGATATAGTCAATTTATCAGACTTGGCCGGCACCCGAACCCCGGCGAATGCAGCCCTTGGTTTTACTTGCTGACAAATAGGGCATTTGGCCATCACAGTTCTTGCAACATCATGAGACCCCCAGATCCTCTGTCCATTATAGTGCCCCCATATGCCCACATTTATGATGCACCAATGCTGCCAAGGCTCCGGGGTCACTCTTATTGGGGAAAATAGTGGCAGAGCATATTTGAGCAGCTCAGTCCACAGTGGCATCACGTCAGCTTCAGCGGTTTTCCTGGAGGTGTGTCCATCCACGTGGTGGACCCTGACTATTCTTTTGTTGTTCCACCTCTCAGAAGATTTGCCAGTGCTGTTGTCCTCAGAGCAGGCAGCCATGGATCTTCCTCCCTGTCTCCTGCCGCCGACCCAGCCCAGAAATCCTGTGGCACTGATTGGAAAAGAGGCTCCTGGGCCCGCCTGGTTGTCCCTTTTCAGATCAGTGCCACAGCTGCTAGCTTGGACAGTTGGCTCTCCCCTCCATTACATCCTCTTGTGTCAGTACTTTATCTGTGGTGGGCTGGAGCGCTGCCACCATACACCACTGTTTTCCGCACCTCCACCAGCCGGAGCCGTCAGTAAACCAAGCTTTTTCCTGGTGTCCATCATCGAGGGTGTTGAATGGTTTGTCCCAGGCCATGGTGCCAGGCTCTTCTCGGGGTCATTCAGGTGGGAGGCTGTCACTTTCGGGCAGGACATGATCTGTTCTTGCAAGTGGCTCAGCCCTTTGCCCCGGCCTCTGTGCGGTCTGCCTTGTACCACTTCTTCGGTCTGCTGTGAGTGGCATTCGCAGATTTAACCCACCACATGTTGGGGAGGTGTGGCTGGAGTGTGACTGTCTCTGCTGCCATCTGGTTCTCTGTGGTGAGCAGGCGAGCATCTGACACTCAAATGGAGAGTCGTGGGAGGCAGCTTCCAGAAAGCAATTGAACCAGAAGCTGTGTGGGACTAGGCGACCTTGCCTCTTTTGCTCGAGGCTCCACTAGGCCATTGTCTTCATGGCAGAGACAAGTCATTCAAAGGGTCTTCCAGTCTTGAGGGGTTGGGGGGTGCTTGTGGTCAGTGGCAGTGGTGTTCAACCGTGTTTTGCCATTAAGCCGTTTGTTGTTCAGGTCATCAATGAAACGTAGAGTTTTTTTTTCTGGGCAACAGATGGAGGGGCAGGGTGAGATGGGGAATATGTTGGCACCAGTAACCCAAAAGACCCACAAAACCTTGTGCCTCAACTTGTTGGTGGGCACCGCAATGAGGATTTTGCTTTGAGCAACCATTGATATTTCTCTGCTGCCTGGATTCTCAGGAAAAGGACTGTTGGACTAGGACCCTGGACCTTTTCCAGGTGGTGCCTCCCTGGTGCCAGTGTCTGGGGTGTTGCTGCTGGTGTCCAAGACATCCTAAAGTGGGCCAGAGGTTGTGGTATATGGAGATACCAATGACATAGGGAGGAAGAGGGAAGAGTTCCTGAAAAGTGGGTCCAGGGCCTTTGGTGAGAGCTGAAAAGAAATAGAACAAAGGGAGTCATGTTGGGATGACTGTCTGGGCCATGCGACAGTGAGAGCAGGAACAGAATGAGGTGGAGGATGAAGGCGTGGCCTGAAGGTGCGGGTTAAGAGCTCCTTGAGGGCATCCTATTTGCCTTGCTCGGGAGGCTTATGTCGGAAGTCGATGAGCCTTGCTGCCATGTCCTGATGAGCAAGATCATCATGGAGGAGTAATGGATGTCATCAGCGGTGATCTCTTGGAGGTGAACTGGTCCTCGGCCTGTTTTCTGAAATCCACGTGTGGCTGCGACATCCAGAATGTTGACAGCTTCAACCAAACCATCTGAAGAGCCGTCTTGACCGTGATCTTCACGTCCAACTGAAGGGCTGGGTCCTGCTGAGGTCACTACTCTAGCAGGCGCGTTCCCGCAAACTCTGGAAAGAATGACATGCACCCAAGAAGTGGAAATGGAAGATAAGTTGCTTGAACAAGCAACTCCAGCCTCGGGTTGGAAGGAGATCCTCCCATTGCTCATTGTTTCCCACCACGTGGGTCGTCCCCTGGGATGAAGGGCATTGGCCCCAACGGGGTCTGCGCTGTCAGCGTGTTTGTCAGCTCTCTAGTATAGTGGCTCGTGTCTCGGTTAACAGGCCACTCCAACTTGATATGTCAGAATAAAATGGAGCCCATATTTACCAAGGGTGGGTGTGGAAATTTACATGAAACCCTGACACTCCCTTTCACCTGAAGGCCTCCGTTTATTCAATGAAACTTTAAAGTAACAGACATTTCTGTTGAGGAGAGAAGGGGGAGGGGGTAGGATATTGGGGAAGTGGGTGGGGGGTGGTTTCTTTATTCTTTCTTTTATAGATGCCACACATTAGATGAACATTATAATTAATAGTGTGAATTTGTTGTGGTTTTAAGTTTATAAATATTTTTTTAAAATATTTTTTTGTGGGTGGCAGATAGGATCATGCGGACTCTCTCCCCCCCAACCCACCCACCCCAAATATCAATGGGATAAACCGGGTTCATTGTCAACATCGTCGAGGATCCCTTCCACCTGCCCACAGCATTTGGCAGCTCTTCTCACCAGGAAAGAGGTCGAGGAATATCGGAGCCAGTAGCACCAGACCCAGAAACAGATTCTTCCTGCGAGGACTGAGGATGGAGAATGATGGATGACTGGCTCAAAGACTCCATGACTCTGCTATTGATTCAACAGAATTTATTTCTTTTTTGGGAGGGACTGCACGTGTATCATTTGTCTCTCTATGCATAGGTCCGGTTGTGTGTTTGCAGAGGTTTCACCATGAACGCAGTTTCCTCGGGTTAAATTTGAACGGGTACAGAGGAGCTTTCCTGGATAGGAGAATGTATCTCATGAAACAAAGTTGACAGAGTTCGGGCTTTTCTCTTTTTCACCCCAAAATTAACTTTATTCTAAAATTATTGACCAAGAGGACAACTGTTCCATGTCTTTTCTCATCCTCGTGTTGCATGCCTATATTCCCTTCACTGCACACGTTCTCTGTTTAGCATCATTCTACCACTTTGACACCTTGTGGTTACTCCCTGCACTCTGTGGTTGAAGGGGTTCCCCTTAGTCTCCGCCCCTCAAGACACGGGGGATGAGAGTCCTTCCCCACAGCGCCCTCGTGTTGGCTGCGCCAAGCCTCAGTGCATCTCTCAGCAACCTGGAATAGGCCGGTGGGCAGCGTTCCCTCACCCACATCTCCATGTGCTAAAAGACCAGCAGGTTAACGTCGAACAGTTATGCCCTTTGGACCTCGATGTTGTGCTGACCTATCAATTCCAAGCAAAATAAAAACTAGACCCTTCCTCCTTCATATCCCTCCATTCTTGCAATGGAGGGAGTGCAGAGGCGATTCACGAGGCTGATACCTGGAATGGCAGGAATGACTTATGAGGAAAGATTGTGCAAATTGGGATTGTACTCCCTGGAGTTTAGAAGATTGAGAGGGGATCTCATAGAGACATATAAAATTCTGGCAGGACTGGACAGAATGGATGCAGATGGGATGTTTCCAAGGATGGGAAAATCCAGAACCCGGGGCCATGGTTTGAGGATAATAGGCAAACCATTTAGGACCGAGATGAGGAGGAATTTCTTTACCCAGAGGGTGGTGAATCTGTGGAATTCATTGCCACAGAGGTCAGTAGAGGCAGGTTCATTAAATATATTTAAGAGGGAATTAGATATATTTCTTCGGTATAAAGGTATTAAAGGTTACGGAGAGAAGGCGAGGACGTGGTACTGAACTTTAAGATCAGCCATGATCTCGTTGAATGGCGGAGCAGGCTCAAAGGGTCGAATGACCTACTCCTGCTCCTATCTTCTATGTTTCCTTCATTCATGTGTCCAAGAAGCCCTTAAATGCCGCTAATATTTCAGCCTTCATCACCACTCCTGGCAAGGCATTCCTGGCACCCACAAGTCTGTGTAAAATCAAGTATCCCTGATATTGCCCCTAAACATTCCTCCCTTTGCTTTAGGCATCTAGTGTTTGCTTCTCTTATCTGGGTTTCAGGCAGACCAAAGGGCATCTTTCACTGAGATTCTGGTCTTCCAGCAGTTCTGGATGTCTGTCTCTGGATGCTCTGCTCAGGGGACCACCCCGCAGTATCTCATCAAGTACTAGTCTCTGTGTCAGCAGGAATTCCATACTGACCACTGCCTGATGGCCCTGTGGTCAATAGTGTTTGTCTATGCAACCATTCCCATGAAGGTGATGGGGCAAAGTCCTGCTGACTAGGACATTGTGTGGCATCAGGGACAGACCAATCTTTCGCAACACCTGAGCCAGGTAGAACCTCAGCACATAGCGGGTTTTGGTGCCCTTGCACTTTGTTTCCAAGCACAGCCATACACAATAGCCATGCTGGTTAGGGTTATGCCCCCAATGATTGATGACATACATGGTCCTCCAGACTCTATCCATTTTGGAACCCCACATGAATAGGAAATGTGTTTTGGGAATTGACAGGGTGGAGGTGTGGGGATGGGCCACACCTGCCCCACGTGCAGCAGTACCAAGAGCTCCTTGAACCTGTTGACCAGGTTCTACCAGATTGACAGAGTTGGGCATCTCTGTGGTTCTCCCTGTCTCCTGGAACTGGGGGTCTCCTTACTGCTCCACATCTCCTTGAGTTGGTACTTTGTTCTCCACCATCCCCACAAGACAACCAAGATCCCTGGATGGAGGGCAGAGGCGCAGTGAGAATACGGGTAGTTTCAACAGGGTGGGGTCCATCCTGATGCCTGATAACAGGAGGAAACCAACAGAGAAGGAGGGGGCATTCGATAGCATGTGGGGCAGGGTGTAGACATGGCAGCTGACTGGAATTGTCAGCGGGATACTGAGACCTGGGAGAGGAGGGGAAGGAGGGTGCAGTTGTGTTCTGATAAGAGAGTACTGAGGGAGAGGCAACATGGGTGGAACCTCAAGGCAGGGGACCCCTGATTTTTTGCAGGGAAGGGCTCTGTAAATAGACTCACAGATATCCAGCGCAGAGCATCTTTGTTACCCTGCCATCAGGAAGGAGATATAGAGGAATAAAAGCAGAGAAACTCGGGAGGGAAATAGCTTCTTCCTACAGGCCGTGAGATTGACGGCAACATGAGCTGGATGGGAGCTAAGAATGAAAATGGGGAGAGGAATATGGACTGATTACAACAGCACAGCCAGCAGGAGAGAAGAGCCAAAGGACCTTTTTCTCTGTTGTCTATCTGGACGAGCCTTTTGAGTTCAAGCTTTAAAGAACCCAATCATTTTTAAATTTAATATCAATGGTATAGAATGAATCAAGAAACAAGATGTCTGTCCAGCGGCAAGCGTAGAAGGCACTTCCAGAAATGGAGGCTCTGAAACCACAGGGAGATTCTGACCGGAATGAGGCCCGGCTTCCTCTGTAAGGAGGAGAAGAGAGGCAGGGATAATGTGGGGGAAGGGGTGGGGGGGAGGAGGTAGGGATGCCTTCCTCCGTTCACCTCCCATTTCCTCTACACCGTACCCCTCCTCATTCCCCTGCCCATTCCCCTCCCCCATCACCTCCCCATTTCCCGTGTCCCGCTCGACTCCCCCGCTCCCCTCCCCAACCTAACCCTAACCCCAAACAAACCTTGACCTTAACAGTACCGATACCCCTAACCACTACCCCACGCCCCCAACCCTAACTCTATTTCCACCATGTCCCCTAAACCCGACCCTAATCCTACCCACCTTCCCCTAACCCCAACCCACACCCCACCTCTACCTCCTATTCCTACCTCCTTCCTAACCTAACCCAAGCCCACATATCCTAACCATAAACCTAACTGTACCTCTACCCATCCCTGACCCTTATCTTAATTCTACGCACCTTCCCCAACCCTAACCTAAACCCTACCCCTATCCTCTACACCTAACCCTACCCCATACCCGCACCCCCTACCACTATCCCATTACCTACCCCTACCCTCTCAATACGCCCTTTAACCTACCCCCTTCCCCTATCCCTCATTCCCCTAAGTTAGGGGTAGGAAGTAGGAAGGGAAGGGGAGGGGAAGGGGAGGAGGGGAGGGGGAGGGGGAAAGGAGAGGGGAAGGGGAGGTGAAGGGAGGAGGGCTGAGGTTAGGGCATAGGTGTGAGGGTAAGTGAAGGAGAAGGTGATCGGGAGGGGGTTGGAATGGAGGAGAGGTAGGGGAGAAATGGGGGAGGGAAGTGGGTGAAGGGATATGGAAGAGGTGGGGAATGGAGTTGGCAGGGCCAGAGGGAGAAGAAGGGGAGGGGTTCAGGCCATCATGATGTTGTCTGTCCTCTGTTCAGCTGGGATGCAATGTTCTTCTGGACTCGTGTCTTGTCTCTGAGATCGCTCCTTCTCCTGGGAAGAGAAATACGAGTGATAGAGATGCCGTCTCCGAGGCCTGATCACGATGACTTTGGAGGGCCCCAACTCTTCCTCCATCACCCCCCTCCCTCCCCTGCACAGTAGGGCCTTTCCCTTCCTCTGCTTTACCTGAGGAAGTGTGTTATGGAGAAAACCACAATCTATATCAGCAGAGCTCAGAGTACCGTGTCTCCATCAGACCTTTATAAATGTTCTCCACAACAAACTAACCCTTACCCGTACCACACCCATGGCTATGGGTGGATTAAATACCAATTAACCTCTTTCTGAAGTAATAGTCATGAATTTGATGTTGATTCCAATTCTGAATAACTTCTCATAATTCAAGTTCAGCTCCTGTAAAGTTCGATCCATTATTAGTACATAATTCTTTTACTTGACCATGTCTAGGAATAAAACACCAAAGAACATTAATGAAAGAGTCTGTATCAAGCAATGACGCTACTTCAATATGAATTGCTCTCATAGTCAAACAAGTGAAAATAACTCCATATCGTTTTTCAACACTTCGTCCTCACTTTACTTGCAAAGGACCAAAATAATCAACTTCCACGGATGTAAATGGGAATTCATCAGGTGAAACTCTGTCCTGTGGTAAATCTGCCATTTGTTGTTGTCCAGGTTTTCATTATCTATGTCAGTCACAAAGAGATGAAACCTCATGATTTCATTATTAATATATTTAAGCACTAATGTTCTATCAGTCCAAAACACAGGATCTACTAACTCCATCTGTAATTCTCTTCTTAACATAGCGTCCATTTTACTCGCCATAATAGCAGCAGTCAATTCCATTCAAGGTCTGGTGACTGACTTTAATGGAGCCACTCTGGCTTTTCCCATTACAAATCCACCATCTACTCGCACTTGGTTATTTCACAGGACTCAGTAACTGACAGGATCAAAACCACCTTCACTTACATCAGAAAAATGGTGTAACTGATCAAATGTGGCCACTCCAAAGTCTGTTGACGTCAAATTCTTCCAAGTATTTGAAGACGCTCAATCTAATTTTTCCAATCTTGTGCAATAGATTCTGGATTAGTTTTATCTCATCCAAATTTTCTTTTGCACAAAACTGGTATTTGGCCGGGCTGATCATTAGGCTGAATTCGGCCAGTCGGGGGAAGAGGGTGTGCAGGTGAGACTTGTGTTGTGCCCAGTCTCTGCTGGCGACAAGAATGTCATCCAGATAAATTAACACAAAATTCAAATCCCTGCGCACCATATCCATGAGGTGCTGGAAGGTCTGGGCAGTGTTCTTGAGTCTGAAAGGCATGCATTAAAATTTGAACAAGCCGAAGGGGGTGATGATGGCTGTTTTGGGGATGTCCTCGGGGTGCAATGGGATTTGATGATACACGCACACCAGATCGACCTTGGAGAATACTCTCACACCATGCAGATTGGCCATAAAGTCCTGAATGTGAGGGATGGGGTAACGGTCAGGTACTGTCGTGTCATTAAGCCGTCGATAATCTCCGCAGGGGCACCAACCATCGGAGGCTTTTGGGACCAGGTGGAGCGGCAATGCCCAAGGACTGTCGGAGCGACGAATGATCCCCAGTTTCTGCAGATGCTATCTGGAGCTTATCTGGCGGGTTTAACAGTAATGTACGATGAACTGTATCAGACACTGTGACACCAGGTTCACAGTTGGGAGAATATTTAACGGTGATATACAGTAGACTTTGGCAGATACTGTGAAACCAAGTTTTCAGTAGTGAGAACGTTTAACAGTAATGCATGATAAGCTGTGGTAGATACTGTGATACCAGGTACACAGTTGGAAGAAGGTTTTACGGTGATGTAATATTAACTGTGGCAGATAAAGTGAAACACCAGGTTCACATTGGGGTGAAGTTTATGATGATGTACGGAAGACTGACGCAGATATGGTGACACCGCATTCACAACGAGGAGAAGGTATATCAGTGATGTACAATAAACTGTGGAATATACTGTGACTCCAAGTTTACAGCGGGGAAGGGGAGGGGAAGGGGAGGAGGCAAAGGGGAGGGGGAAATGAGAGGGGAAGGGGAGGTGAAGGGAGGAGGGCTGAGTTTAGGGCATAGGTGTGAGGGTAGGTGAAGGGGAAGGTGAGCTGGAGGGGGTTGGAATGGAGGAGAGGTAGGGGAGAAATTGGGGGGGGAAATGGGTGAAGGGATATAGGTGGGGAATGGAGTTGGCAGGGCCAGAGGGAGAAGGGGAGAGGTTCAGGCCATCATGATGTTGTCCGTCCTCTGTTCAGCTGGGATGCAATGTTCTTCTACACTCGTGTCTTGTCTCTGAGATCGCTCCTTCTCCTGGGAAGAGAAATACGAGTGATAGAGATGCCGTCTCCAAGGCCTGATCACGATGACTTTGGAGGGCCCCAACTCTTCCCCCATCACCCCCCTCCCTACCCCTGCACACTAGGGCCTTTCCCTTCCTCTGCTTTACCTGAGGAAGTGTATTATGGAGAAAACCACAATCTATATCTGCAGAGCTCAGAGTACCGGGTCTCCATCAGGCAACACCCTGGTTCAACACGACATGGCAGGAAGATGCTGGACAAATCATGGATGAATCAGTCGAGTCCCTTCAGCTGATCCATTGGAACCTACCTCACAACAATATTACTCTTCCCTCCCTCTCACCAGTACCTTCTGTTTTTTTTCTTTTATTCCTCTCCCTATATTAAAATCTTTTTCATGCCTTTTTTGGACCAGCCTCCACTACTACCCCTGGCAATGCATTCCAGCCACCCACTACATTCTGTGTGAATAAAATATCCCCCTCACATCTTGTCTAAAGTTCCCTCATCTCACCTTATTTAGACGTCCACTGGTATTCTCACCCCAGAAATGCACACAATATTCCAAGTGTGGTCTGACTAGAATTTTATACATATGCAATGTTACCTCTCAGTTCTTGAACTCAATCCCCTGACTCCTGAAGGCCAGCACACAATACACCATCTTAAACTCCCTCTCAATTTTCACAGCAACCTTGAGCGATTTATGGAGCAGGATCTAAATATTTCTGTAAGTGTGATAATCTCCCAAATATTTATATATGTAGCGGATACTTCAATAGAGCTACTAAAGCAACACACACACACACACACACACATACCAGGTTAGTCAACACAAGACTGCTTTATTCATTCTTTACAGGCTTCTTCTATTTACAGCGTCTCCCGGGCTCCATGGGTCAAGGTGCGACATCATTTATGAGTTTGCTGCAGATCCACGGGACCACAGGTTTTAATTAAGCTCTGTGAGTGTCCTGTACCTTCCGGCAGGGGAAATCACAGATCTACGTGCCGTTCCTCGGCACGCAGCTCCATGTGCATGCGGTCAATTAAATGGATGAGTTCCCAGCTGTCTGCCTTATGATTTCATGTGCTCGCTAAAGACCCTTGCCCTCTCGGCCCACTATACAGCTGCTACACCCCCACAGAACCGTCGCCAGAAAGTAAAACAGCAGCTGCATGCACCTTAGGTGGACACCCTCATTGTCTGGGCTGGGGGCACTGAATGGGTGAAGCGGGATCCACATGGGCAGGGTTGTATCTGTCCAAACTAAACAGCTGTGAATGTCCCCTAATGTCCAAAGTATACTCAAACCTATCCTTCTTCACCACGCAGAAAAAGCCCTCATACGGGTCATTGTAACAGCACTCCTGGGTCCTGTCTGCACACAAAAAAATCAGCGTCCAGGAGTGGTGGGGCATGTTCTGTTAAGGGGATCCAAGCCAATGGGTAGGAAAAGCTTTGCTGATCACGATACCATGTCGAAGCTGCTGAAGGATGTTCAGATCAGAGTTGGTTGAAAAATGAATGTCCCATGAAACTGGAAGGACCAGACCATAAACCATCTCTGCGGACAATGCAGATATATCTTGCATTGAAGCTGTGCGCACTCCCAAAAGAATGCATGGCAACTCATCAACCTAATTGGGACCAGTGAGTCAGGCCTTAAAAGTGGACTTCAGTTGCCGGTGGGAACGTGGGTTAATTGTGTTCCATGGACTGAATTAATGTGGGAAAACCAAATCTGGCCATCCAGTTGACGATGAATGCTCTGGCCCTTTTGTCAGTGTCACTGGATGGCAACGGGACTGCCTCTGGCCAGCACGTGAAATGTTCTACAACTGTTAGAATGTATCTTATGTTTTGAGATTCTGGCAATGGTCCAAGCAGGTCCACATGCACATGTTCCAACTGCCTGCATACTGTCAGAAAATGTTGAAGAGGTGCCTTAGTGTGGCACTGAATTTTGGCAGTCAGGCAGGAGATAGTCGTGCAAACCCATTGCATGACGCCTTTTCTCAGTCCATGCTATACATATTTATTTGACATGAGCATGACAGATGTTCTGATGGACAGATGATATAAGCTGTGTATCTGGTCAATAAGGTGTTTCCTCCAAGATGCAGGTAACATTGGTCTAATGTAGCCCAAAAACATGTCACAAAGTAAGGTTGGCCACCCAGTTGTGCTGCCCCCTGCTGTATGTCCAGGTTAGTAATGGCTGTACTGTATGCCTGAACATCGGGGTCCATTGCCTGGACACAGGCTAATTCAGAAATATCAATGTCACCCTAAATATGTTATACGGTCGGTCTGGACAGAATATTCATGACGAGGTTGTTTTTACCAGATGTTATCCAAGTAGATCTAAGGGAACTCTAAATCTCTGTCCAAAGTGTCTATAACCCGCTGGCAGGTTTCAACACCATTCTTCAACTCAAGTGGCATCCTAAGACATTCAAAAAGCCCAGAAGGGGTAATAATCACCATTTTCGGAATATCTTCCTTATGGATGGGATCTGATGGTATCTCATGACAAGATCAACCTTGATTAAAGCACAGAAATTGTGCAGATGGGAGGCAAAATCTTGCATATGAGGGACATTAAGACAGTGGGTCTTATCCTGAGATATGGTCTGCTGGCCTTCATAAATCATAGCATAGACTAGAGTATAGCTGGAAAGTGATGCTGCAACTGTTTAAGGAATTGGTGAGGCCAGGTTTGGAGAATTGTTTTCAGTTCTGGTCTCCAAATATAGGAAGGGAATAGATAACGTGGAGAGGGAGCAGAAAAGATTTACAAAAATGTTACGTGGCTTACAACATCTCGAGTACAGAGAAAGATTAAGGAGACAGCGACTTTATTCATTGGAACGTAGGTGGATGAAGGGGGTTATGATAGAGGTATTCAAAATTATGAAAGGAATAGATAGACTGGACGTGAGTAGACTCTTTCCCCTGAGGGCAGGGGAGGTTGGAACAAGAGGGCATGAGTTCAAGTTAAGAGGCAAACTTTAGGAGGAATGTTAGAGGATGTTTCTTCACTCAGAGAGTGGTGGCAGAATGGAATGATCTTCCAGAAGAGATAATTGCGGCAGGGTCCTTGCTGTCATTTTAGAGAAGTTTAGATGTGTACATGGATATGAGGGGGTTGGAGGGATATGGCCAGAGTATTGGTGGGGAAAACTAGTGGAGTTGTTCATGTGAACTGGCACAGACTCGAAGGGCCGATATGGCCTGTTTCCGTGCTGTAAACTGTCATATGGTTATATGTGCTGGGCTCCACGGGACAAAGTGGGACATCATTAAGAGTTTGCTGCCAGCGGGTTTGAATGAAGCCCCGTGAGTATCCCGCACTTTCCGGCAGGAGACTCCAAAAATCGAAAAGATGAATTAACTATTTCCATGAACCCTTCACTTTTACGTCTATTTTTCTAAATCCACTCCATAATCTAGACATCTTTACTTAACCCAACCCACATTTCTTCTCCCATTCAAAGCGCTCAATAATACACCAGGGCAATAAAGTAAAAACTCAATGCTGGAAATACTCAGCAGATCTTCTACTGGAAAAATAATTCAAGTTAAAAACTTCAGGTCGATAACCTTTCACTGGGATTCAGAAAGATGATCAAATAAACCTGATTCTATTTGCTGAGAAAAAGAAGAGGGGAAATAACAAACTGATTATGTGTGATGAATAGCCCGAGCAGCAGAAATGGCAGTGGTGCTGGATGAGTGGAGTCACCTCATTGATCAACACATCTGTCTGGATGGAGGGGAAAAGGATAAACAAGACAAACACGATGCCGTCACTGTGAGGTACAATACGACAGCTGCAGAGAATCTGAAATGAAGGAATGGTGAAAATACTTGTTTTTGGATCAATGTGACAAAATTTGACCTGACAAAAGAAAACAAAATTGTTTTGCTCTGCCAGAACTCTCTAGATCAAGGGGCATAATAAAATAGTCCAGAAGCCAACATTATGAAATTGAACAGCCAAGTTATAGAAATCGGCAACAAGAGATAAAACACAATTACATAATTCCATGAAAGTGGTGTCACAGGAAGACAGGGTTCTAAAGACAGCTTTTGTCATCTTGGCCTTCATTAATTAACATATTGAAAACAAGAGTTGGGAAGTTATGATTAGGTTGGATAAGATGATGGTGAGGCCCACTTTGGAGAATTGTGTGCAGTTCTGGTCACCTAGCTACAGGAAGGGTATTAGTAAGATTGAAAGAGTGCAGAGAAGATTTACTAGGAAGCTGCCAGATCTTCAGGAGTTGAGCTGCAGGGAAAGGTTGAACAGGTTGGGATTTTATTTCTTGGAGTGTCGAAAAATGAGTAAGAGATTTCTTCAAGAAGATAAACAAAATATAAAAGGGCTACGCTGAACTATATGTCTTTAAATATTAATGGAATACATAACCAAATTAAAAGGAAGAAACTACCAAATTTAAATGAATAAATGTATTCCATTAGAAAAAATAACATATTGGTTAAGAAATAACATTGAAATATTCGAACAAGTATAGGAGCCTTACATTAAATACAATAGCGAAAACCTACCGGGGACAAACATTACCTAAGTTGATGGAAGGAGAAGGAAAGAAAAGAATGGACTCAGTAGAATTTCTGGTGTAATTTGGTTGAATGACAACATTGTCTGACTGGCTTAATGCAACCTAGATTGTATACCTAAAATGGATGAGAGGGGGGGGTGGGGGGGTGGTTTGGGAGGAAAGGGGGGGGGGGGGAGAAAAAGTCACTGTATATGTGTGAAAAGAAATAGTGTATATCATGGCTAATGTGATTTATGGTGTGAAAAATAAAAAAAATTTAAAAAAAAAAAAAAAAAAAAAGTGGGGTATGAATGGGAAAAAAGGCTGAGAAAGACTGCAGTAGACCCAATTGTGTAGGAAAGATTTTGCCTGAGAAAAATTGTCATTGGCCCATTTCCTCTTGAGTTATGAAACCACGCACAGAACAAGTCAATGAGGTACAATTAAAACAGTGGTTTTCAAACTTTTTCTTTCCAATCACATTCCACCTTAAGTAATCCCTTACTAACAGAGCACTTCTGGCACAGAGATTAAGTGGAATATGATCTGGGGGGTGGGGGTGGGGGTGTGGAGGAGGAGTTTGAAAATCACTGCTCTTGATGAAAAGGTTTCTCCATCTCCGTTTTAAGCAGACATCCTTTTATTCTGAGGTTGTGCCCACTGGTCCTAAACTCTCCCACTACTGGCAAAATCCTCTCTATCCAGCCCTTTCACTATTCATCAGATTGCAATAAGGTCCTGCCTCATCCTTCTAAACTCAGGCGAGTCCAGACCCAGAACCATCAAATGCTCCTCCAACATTATTCCTCTCATCCCCAGGATCATTTTTGTAAATCACCTCTGGGCCATCACATCCTCTCTTCGAAATGGGGCCTAAAATTGCTCACAACACTTATTAGATCAGGACAACAAGAAGGTGGTCACGGGAGGGAAGACAGCTGCAGGGGTGCCTAGAGTCCACGGATTTGATGGTGTTCAAGGAGTCAGCTGAGGGGAGGGGGGATTGTTGTGGAAGAATGGCATCGGAAAATGACGTGAGAAGACACCTCTCCCTGACTAAACTGTTCAATACTCGAACTGTAGTGACTTTTAATTGTGTGTTGGATAAATTTCCAAAACTGTACAAAGAACCAAAATGGCAAAATGGATGTTAGACTCAATGAAAGATTTGAATTTGGTAGAAATATGGAGGAAATTAAATCTGACAGAATAACTTATCTCTTTATTCACCCAGACATGATCCTTTTTTGAGAACTGAGTTTTGCTTAATGTTAGGACAATTACAGGGTAGATTTATACATGCAGAGTATAAGAGTAGGATTTGTCTGATCATTCCTCATTGTTAAGTAGAAGTACACAATCCTTTATCTGGACATCTAAAATCCAGAAAGTTCCCAACACCAGCAAATGGGGAGAGAGACGGCAGCGCAAGGCAGGCGGGAGAGGGGTGGGGGGAAAATGGCAGCATGACTGGAAGGGAGTGGGGGTGGATACAGCAGCACAATTTGGGTGGGCTTAAATCTGGGTTTCTGAAATCTAGAAAAATCTGAAATTCAGAACACAGTGACCCCCCCCCCCCAAAGGTTCTGGATAAAGGATTGTGTACCTGCACATGTTCTGGTTTGCATAATGTAGACACCCCTTATCGGTGAATGTTTAATGGGATGTTATTGAAGCAACCAAAGTTTCGAAGTTATATCAAAGACCATATTTGCAAATTAATACATATTCAGTACAAAGTAAATTTGTTTTGTGGGATGTTTTAAAAGGTTATTTAAGAGGTCTGATAATCAATTATACTGCATTTGGCAGAGAGCCAAAATTTGGAGAAGGAAATAACAATTTGAGAGAAGGAATTCCAACGAAATTCGACTGTGGATAAAAAGACTTTTTTGATTCAGTTGAAACTGTTACAATATTATGCAAACATATAAATATGAAAAATTAATACAATGATCCAAATAGCGTTATTATGAGTTAGGAGAAAGAGTGTATAAGGTTTTCGCTCAGCAATTAAAGACTGAACAGGCATCAAGGACAATAAATGCGATAAGAAATAATTCAGGAGTTACTTTTAAACCTCAGGAAATGAATGATGAATTTCACTCATTTTACCAGAATTTATATCCTTTTGATGTAAGTCAGGATGAGGAACGTGTTGAGTCTTTTTTAGGTAGTTTGGAGTTATCGGTTTTGGACGATAAATATAGGACAGAATTGGAAGTTCCTTACAGTGATTTAGAAATTGAAGAAGCGATATTGAATATCACCTGGAGAAGATGGGTTTACAGGAGGGTTTTATAAATAATTTTATGAAGTCTTGTCTCCTGTTTTGGTGGATGTTCTTAAATAAGCTACAGAAGAGCAAAAGCATTTCCAGAATCCTTTTCTAGACCTAGACTTAGTTATTGCAAAAAAGAAAGAGCCCCATTGAAAGTTGCCTCATATCGACCAATATCTTTATTAAATGTAGTTTATAAGTTAGTAGCTAAGGTATTGGCCAATAGACTTGCGAAGTATTTAACACGTTTAATCGAGCCTTTGATCGAGTTGAAAGGTACTTTTTATTTAAAATACTTGAAAGATTTAAGTTTGGAACTTTTTTACCTGGTTGGTTTAAAGCCTTGTATAAAAAGCCTTTGGTGAGTATGGTGACAAATGGACAAATTTCAGATACGTTTAATTTAACACACTCCACAAGGCAAGGTTGTCCTTTGTCACCATTGGTGATAGAACCGCTAGCCCAAGCTATAAGACAAAATGATAAAATTAGTGGGATTAAAATAAATGAAGAGGAACGTAAGATTAATTTGTTTGCAGATGACGTACTAATATATTTAACAAATCCTCAGTAATCATTATGACATCGACAAACCTGTTTGGTTCAATATGGAAAAATGTCTGGTTATAAGGTTAATCGGGATAAGAGGAACATATTACCAATTACACAGGAAGATTATCCTGCTTGTAAACAGATTAATCAGCTTAGATGGACTAAGAAAATTAAATATTTAAAGGTAATGGTTGATGTGGTTTATGTGTAAGTTTAACTATGTTTCTCTATTGATAAAATTAAAGCTGATTTAATTAAATGGAAAGATCTTCCTTTGACATGAATGGCACATGTGAATTGTATTAAAAATGAATATTTTTCCCTGAATTCAATATCTTTTTCCATCAATTCCATGTTCGTGTCCAAACATATTTTTTAAAGAGTTATGCAGCAATCAGAATATTTTTATAGAAAGGTTCATTGGCTAGAGTATTTTTTCAAAACTTAACATGGTAATATGCATTAGGGACAACAATGGCCTCATTTTCAGAATTATTCATTAAATTATTAGTTTATTATCAGTTAAAATTTATTAATATGATGTTCGATGTTAATCAATCTCCACACTGGGCTAATGTGCTATTAGCACAGATTTCACATTCAATAATACATCAATGTATATTTAGATGGACTCCTCATCTTTTGCATTATTATAATGTGCTAGTATTATGACATTTATGTGATACTTGGTATAAAAGAAATCTGTCAATAGGAACTGGAGATAAGGTTTCATTACAAATTCCATCATATCAGGATAAATACATATCCTTCTCGATGAATAATCTCAGTGTTTAAAGATTTGCCAGATGAAAGGTATTCAAGTGTTAGCAGATTGTTTTGAAGATGGGATATTTTTTTCCTATGTTCCTATGTTTAAAAATTGAGGTACTGTTAAATTCTTTGCTTGCATATTTTCAAGTACATGCTCCAGTAGTGAAGAATTTTGGGCGGGAATCGAACATGCCTAAGTTAACTAAATTTAAAATTTAATTGTAAATGAGGCAGAAAGGGATTTATTTCAGAAATGTATTCTTTGTTGCAAGAGAAAATGGCCAAACTGGATTGAGATAAATCAAAGCTTAAATGGGAGAAAGATTTATCCTTAGAATTATCCCAAGAAGGATGGACTACTCTGTGTGAAGATAGTGTGACTACATTTGGTGAACTACAATTTTCTACATCAGTTGAATTAAACACCAGAAAAGTTAAAAAGATATGGATTTAGTCATTCGGATTTATGTTTTAATTGTGGGACTCAAATTGGTACTTTTTTTTTCCAATTCTGTCTGGTTGTGTGATAAAGTAAGTCTCTTTGGATAAAAATTAAAGAGTTTAAGGCAGATTTATTAGAGACTACTTTAATGTTAGATCCACTGCTTTTTTTTAAATGGGGTATATTACAACTTTAACAATGGGTTTAAGAATGGATAAATCTCAAATTGAGTTTATTCGGTTCGCATCAGCATTGGTTGGGGAATGTATTGTTATTACGTGGAAAAATGATGTGGATTTAAATATGAATCGTTGGCAAAATGAAAACGTATTTGTTTGGAAAAGATAACATAATTTACGTGATAATTATTTTTTTTACGTGAAGATGTGGTCTAAAATTTACAGTCTTTTGCCTCTCTTCCTTCTTAAAGAGTGGAGTAACATTTACAAATTTCCAGTCCAGCCTGGGCAGACAAGGATAGATAGACTTTAAACATGAACATGTTGAGGAATTAGCAAAGCTATTCATTCAAATATACTGCTTACAACTAGGTAATTCCAAATCATCCAAGTTATAGGGTTCCATATGAGAGACGAGGCCAATAGCTGCAGAGATCAAGACAAAGCAGAATCATGCACACCATTACTACCAAGATTTACATTAGTGACATATCAGAGTCAATGGGATACTTTAAGATTAGTTACAACACAGTAACAGACCCTTTAGGCCCACAAGCCTGTGCTTCCCAGTTGACCTTCAACACCCCCATACTTTTTGAACAGTGGGAAAAATTTGGAGGCCCCTCCCCCACCCTGGGGAAAACCTAAGCACACACAGGGAGAACATAGAAACTCCTCATAGAGAGAGTACGATTTGAACCCCATCCCTATCACTGGCAGCGCAACAGAGTTCCGATTGTGCCATCCACTGTCGAACCATGTTGGACAGGAAGAAACTCAAATCAAGAAAGTCAATAAATGGAGAGCATCAATATTTTGTGAATTGGTACGGATTAGTTCAGATTTTGAGAAAAGATGGATGGACAGTACTTTGCAACAACATAATGACAGACAGTACAAAAGAAGCCACAGCGAGCTTGCATGGGAGCCAGGAAGGGAAAGTAGCCACTTTATTGAAATGGAGGCAAGAGAATGGTCTTAGGAGCAAGAACCCATGTGAGAGAAATTCTGGTTCACGAGCAAGTCACTAAAACCCAATGATGCCTTCCAAAGTGCATTCCGATTTGGGAATACGAGGCATTTATCTCGACTTATTTCTCCAGTTTGGGCATTTTAGATCATTAATATTCCCCAGTATTCTTAAAAATCTGATGATGAGGTGTTACATGTGTTGCTATGAGGTGTAACAATGCAGCTCGCAGTATTTGCACAGCAGATATAATAAGGGATCCACCCTTCCCCCTCTCCTTCATAGTGTCTATTTAAGACAAACATAATCTGCAAAGAAATGATGATGAGATCACAAGATGTAGCAGTAGAACTTCATTCATCTTTTGATTTGATCGTCTAAACAAGCTTAAAAAAAATTACAGAGCAGTGAGGGTCTGGGATGCATTGCTGGGGTGGAGGTGGGGGCTGGTACAATGAGGACATTCAAAACACTCTAAGATACATGGATGGAAATATAATAGAGGGTAATGAGTGTGAGGTAGGGAAGAGTTAGATTTGTAATGGCACTGATATACCATCGTTTACAAACAATTAAAGAATACCCTCACTCGTTTCTTCCAGAAGGCAATCCTCCTCAGACACAACATTGCATTCTTCAACTCCCGAAAGACCACCCAGCCAAACCCCTTTGACCTTCTCATTGGCTCATTGCCACATTGTAATCCTGACCCTCTCTCTCTACTCCTCCTGCATCGGAGATCCATCACCCATACACTGATGTTTAACACTCTCGGACACATGGGCTATTACTCCAGCGCGATGCTTCAAATACATTATCAGCGGCAAATGGCACCGTTCCCAAAGCAGGCAGATGCATCACCGTGACAGCCCCTCCCCCCACCTCCAGCCTCCGAGCCATGCAAGGAGGCGACTGAATGGAACTGTCCCCAGTGTAACGGTCTGGAGGGTTGACAGTTCACCTGATCTCGTATGATACTGGAAGACAGGCGATGCAGGGGTACGACTGGTCCTTTTGCTCTGGCCCTGATGCAGAATGTGGACATTCGAAATACATTGGCTTCAACCTGTTCATGGAAACAGTGTTACCTTTTCCATTCCTGTCAATAACAAAACACTATGGATGGTGTCATAAGACCTGGAAAGAACCATCGTAAATGGGATTAAGTGGTTTACGAACAACATCATGTCAAAGAAACACACGAGTACAGTGTTGACAATCATTTGGCACATCCACTGCAGAAGATGCTGCCAAATAGGAGAACATCAGAGTAATCTCATTTTCTCAAAGACGGTCAAGATAACTGACCTGTTCATGGAGCACTGTGTTTGGACTCAGATTCACAAACTCACCTGGCAAGGTCAGCATACAGTCATAGACTAGCTCTACCACTAAACATCCATGATCTGCCCTCAGAGCTGTAGTCACGCAAAGGAGAACCATGGGCAAACGTTCGCTCCATGTAGATGATTTTCCCCCTGCTGTCAATGGTGCTTTCGATCGTCAATGGAAATGCTCAAAGAAGCTGTTGGCCTGAAATGCTTAGCCGTAATTCAGGTAGTGACGAGAGGATCAGTGAGAGCTCAGACCAATGCTGACTCGAACTGAGACCCTCGATCTGTTGTAATTGTGCCCAGAACACCAAAAGATGGAATCCAATGATCCACAAAAGCCCAAGCAATTGTCTCTGCAGAGATGCCGATGATAGGAATTTCGTCCTTCCACCTCCTGTCCTCACCCGTGAGCAGAGAAGTACATTGCCGAGATGGCGGAAGTGAACCTTCCAAGCCACAAGGTGCATGTGCTGGAAATGGGAATCCAAAACAACAAAATCCCCCAGCTTGAATTTCATGTGCCTGGAGACTTTAGGGTGTTGACTCAGCAAGCAAGTCCTTGCCCATAATCCAACATTCTGTTTAACACGAACCCAGGTAAGATGTTCCTTAACCAGTTTGATTGATGCTCTTCTACCAGGAAGAGATAGATTGTGAAGAGAAAATCTCCTGCCTCATAGCCACCCACACAAACAGCCTCGTCCTTTCTGTTGGGGTAAAAAAATCACAAACCAACTTTTCACCTGATTCATCCAGCATCACATCTTGAAAATGGAGACCAGAGTTGATCTGGTTTCACCGGATGAAATCGGCATCAGTGTGCCGTGCATGAGCCATGGCACTGAAATGGATGGCAGTAGTTTTATGTAATGTCGAGACTGAATAGGGCACCAGCCACAGCATTCACTTTTCCTCAGATGTGCTGTGTGTCCGATGAAAATTGAAGGATGAAGTCCAAGTGCCGAATCTCTCTGGGCAAATAGAGACGTGTGCTTCTACTTGCAGTATGCATAAGAGGCTGGTGGTCTGTACAAATGGTCAAAGAATGACCTTCCAATAAAAAACTGAAATATCGAATTGGAAAATGGGATTCATGAGAGAATTACAAAGAAATTTATTTCAAAATTGTATCTACTATTTCAAGAGTAATCTCCAAATCCAAACTTGAATAAATCAAAAGAAGGATGGGAATTGGATTTGGGAACTGAAATTGACCCTTTTTGCTGGTCTGACGTTTGTTGGGACAATAATTATTGTTTTTGATAGATTAGTTAATAATAACTTTATTCATCAATTATATTTAAAGCTACAACAATTAATTTATTCCTAATTTTTCAAATTCATATTTTAGATGTGGCACATAAACTGGTACATTTATACATTGTTTCTGGAGATCTCTCAAGGTGACATCATTTTGGAAAAATGTGGGCAAGTTTTTGGAACAAATTATCATAATGTTTACCATTAACACCTGAGCTTTTACTTTTGGGAAATGTTTATGATTTGGAAGCCTAATTCAATTTCTCAAAGAACAATTAATTATTTTAATAAGTCGCATTGGCAGTTACCAGGAGATGTATAACAATTCCATGGAAATCTGAATCCCATCTTAAAATTGATTGTGGGGGAATGTAAAATTGTATTCCCTTAGCAAAGGTGACTTATAATATTCGAACTGGGTATGATACATACTTCAAAATATGGAAACCATATTTAGATATGGGTTTGGATATCTAATGTATTAACTTCTCCACCCCACCACCACTTTTCTTTAATCTTAATGGTTGAACCTTATCATGTTGGTTTAATTCTACTATTTTATAAATATCCTGCCTTTCCTTTTGGGAGGGAATAGTTATCACAGTAGCTTTGCACCTAGATCTGTATTTTTTATCTTTTATACTTTTTTCTCTTCTCACTTTTCTGTACAGTTCAACCATTTATTTTTTATTCTATTTTCATAATTGTAAGTTTCATTTGGATACGATTCTATAATTATATTTAACTGTATACAAAACTATACATATATTTTTTTTAAAAACTGAAATATTTCACTGCGAGATAGATAGCTAAGAGTTCTTGCCCAAATGTACTATATTTTCCTGAGCTGGTGACCACTTGGCTGGAAAAAAAATGTCAAAGTTTCCAATTGCCCACAGACTCGTTGTTCGAACACTGGTCCCACAGCACTGACAGATGCATCTGTGGTAAGAGAGCAAGGCCTTGGGCATTTGATGTACAAGCTGAGTGGCCTTTGTAAGAACAGTGTTCACATCATGGAAAGCATACACGGCATTGTCTTTCAAAGTTAAGGTCTTTTTGAAACAGGCATCAGATCTTTTGAGTCATTCAGAAAGAGGTAATAGAGATGCTGTGGCATTCACCAGGGAACAGCAATAAAAATTCCTCCAACTTAAAAAAACATCACAACTGGCCAACTTTAACGGCGGGAGGAAATTCTCAAAATTTACGCATTTCCCATTCATCAGGCAAAATACCATGTTGCATAATTCTAGGTCCCAAAAATACAAGATCAGAAGCACCAGAAACACTTTCCTGGGATTGATCACGATGCCACATTCCTCAGGTCTTGGAAACAATGAGATAAGGTGGCTCTTGTGCTCCTCTTCATCCACACTTACAACCAGAATCTGATCGATCAACACAAGCACCAAAAAAACCCAAGGCCAGTGAGTTTGTGGTCCATGAACCACTGGAATGTCTGAGCTGCATTTCATAGACTGAATGGTATTCTCAGAAACTCAAACATGCCGAACGGGAGCATCACTGCTGTCTTCGTGACATCCGGAGACTCAAATTGAATCTAATAGTCAGCATGTACTAGATCTATTTTGGCAAATGCATATTTGCTGTGGAGGTTTGCTGAGAAGTCTTGTAAATTTGGAATATTGTATCAGTCAGGCACGGTGGAATTGTTCAGGGGACGATCATCTCTGCAAGGCCGCCAATCCCTAGTTTTTTTCAGAACCATATGCAACCGTGAAGCCCAGTAGCTGTCAGATCTGTGGGCTACACTCAACTCTTGCCAATCCAATCTTGCAATTTTAAGATAATCTGGGGGTATTACGAGCCTGTGTCTCAGACCCTGCCTTTATATGGTGGCTTATTGCATGTCTGTACACCGTTACAGTGGGGTCATGAGGCAAGGAAAGCACGAGTAAGACTTGGAAATGGCAGGAATCAGGTTGAAGGTTTGTCAGGCAGCAGGTGGCATTGGAAGGACAACAAATGCAGCTCACTTGCATTCAAGAGCTGCAGTCCACACAACGTTTTTTCAAATACATCACGGAAAAATGTGACAAGAAATTCACTCCCAAAATGGAATTTGCCACATTTACAACTGAAAAACTACCCAAAAAGATGGCAAGACTGAAATTAAGCATGAGTAACCTCTGGCCATGTTTGAATAAGAGAATCATTTGTAGCTGAAAGAACACATGACATATTAGAAAGACTATGTTCCTCAAGGATTGAAGGGACCGGCACCGATCGAAACTGACAGATAATTTTGAACTTTTACATAGAGATGGCAAACAAATAACCTACTCCAACAATTGCCTCGAATGTTTCCATTTTTCTCAGTTGCCTTCGATAATCTCTCTCAAATGAGAACAAGATCCCAAAACAAAGGAGGAGAACCATGCCACCAGGCCCATTGAGCCTGCTCCATAAATACACACTGAGCTACTCTACACTCCTTCCAATTTCCAGCTTTTTCCCCATATCCCTTCATGCCCTCACTAACGAGATACTTGTCTATTTCTTGTTTAAATACTCCCAGTGATCTGTCTTCCACTACTGTATGAGACATTAAGTTCCACAGCTCCATGACCCTCTGGCAAAAGAAGTTCTTCCCAATCTCTGTTTTGGATAGATAACCTCTAATTTTCATGCATCGATTCACCCACCAAGGGAAACATCTTACCCGCATCCACCCTATCTAAACCTTTCAAAATAAAAAATGTCTCCATGAGCTTTCTTCTTTAATTTCCGATATCCCAATGACTATAACCCAAGAGCTGTCAAACACTCCTCGTACATTATATTTTGCATTCTGGGAATCATCCTCGTCGTTCTCCTCTGCACCCTCCCCAACAACATCACATCCTTTCTCAGATAGGGGGCCCAAAACTACACCCAGTACTCAAAATGAGGACTCACCAGTGCCCCATAGAGCCTCATTAACACCTCTTTACTCTTGTACACTATTTCTCTTGAAATGAATGCCAACATAGCATTCGCTTTCTTCATTACTAATTTCACCTGGTCATTAACATCTTCGAATAAATGTTCTGGGTTTAATTTTTTAAAATCATGTTGTGGTTCCTTTTCATCACCTCTTTGGAAGCTGAATTCACAAAATTTTCCAAATATTTTTTCAGCAATAATTCTGTGGTACAGAGGATTACTCATCTTTCCTAGAGGTTAAAAGTTGCATTTTAATTTTGTTGTCTCAACTGAACATTGCACAAGGTGAAGGCTGATTAAAATTGATTCAGTAATGATGGCCTTCAACTTTGCATTATTGCTGTGGCTACACAGCTTGAATTATAAACTGCTGTTTCTACAGGGAATTAACTCATGGAAATGTTCTAAATACATTCATTGCAGATAGACCTCTGTGAAAAGTTTACGGCCCATCGACAACAATCCTTGAAAAGAGATGAATCATCACCCAACAGAGCAGCCCAGGAATAGGCCATTTGGTGAACAATGTCTGTGGTGACCATGATGCTCATTTAAATTAATCCCATGTGTCAGCACATGGTCCATACACATCACCCATTCCCTCTTGTTCATGTGCCCAACCAAATGCCTCTTAAATCGTGGCGATTTCACCACTATCCTGGCAGCGTGGGCCAGACCCCCACCACACTGTGCAAAAACCTGCCTCACTTCTCTCCTTTTCCCCTCTCATGTTCAATATAGGCATCATAGTATTTTTACATTTCCCACGGGGGTGGGGAAAGAAGAAATCTACCTTCTCCAGGACTACAATAATTGGATAAATTTCAACCAGGTCATCACTCAGCTTCCAATGCTCCAGAGAAAACTATCCAAACTATCCTCTCCTCAGAACCAATGCTCTAACCCAAGCAACCCCCGATAAACTCCTTTGGTCATGCAGCAACTAGAATTGCAGAAAACACTCGAAATGTGGCCAAAATAACACCAAAGTCCCTATATTTTTCAAGGCATTTGGACAAGTAACTGAGAAAAATTACATTTTAGACACATGGTACGTCAAGATCAGAAGGATTGGAGCATTATTGTTCAGGTGACACAACTTTAAAAAATAACATCTAACTTTATGAAGAATGTGATACAACAACAGGAAAAATGGATGGAATCAGACACATTCTATGAGCATTGGGAAGCAAAGAAAAATGAATTGGTTTTCCATCCCTTCCGACAGGTCCTCACCGACCTGCGACCGTAGTACCACAATGGTCGCATCGTGGGAGGTTGCCCACGATGGCCGCAAGTCGGGGTTTTGACCGCGTGCGAGGAGCCCTGAAGTCTTAGAGCCTATTTTTAAAATCAAATGATTTGACAAACTAGAACAGAGACACAGGGCACAAAAGACCCAAAATGTGCGGATTGACTTTGTGACTCAGGGTCCATTGGCTGGGTCAGCCATCTTAATTTCTGTACGCATGCGCCAGACGTCAGTTGGCGCTTGCGCAAACAGTTCGCTTCGTGGCCCTCAATCGGCACATGCGTATCTGCAAGATATGCGCGAACTCACCACGCATGCGCCAACTAGACTTGCCAATCACGTTCCCGCGCCCCCTCCCGCTGCAAGTAATCCCGCGGCCTCCAGCCTCGCCCTGCCGACGCCATCAGGCCTCGCACCGACGCCTCGGCTTCACCCAAACACCCCGCCGCTACCGGCCGCTCCCGGGTATGGCCCAGCGGGCTGCTGGTAGCCCGTTTTCCCTGGACCACGCGGCTGTGGATCCCGGCGCCGCCGCCAACTTTTCCCGTTGGGCCAGCGGGGACGCGACGGACCCTGAGCAGACGATGCCGCCGCAAACGTCCCGCCTCCTCACAGCACGAGCCAATCAGCCCGCGAATCCGCCCATCAATCCAACCCGACTTCAGCGTCCAATCAAATAGCGGCCTCACCGAATCAGCCCATTGGCTCGCGCAACTGAAGCAACCAATCAGCGAGCGATCGAGCGAACACACAGGTGAACCCAATCTGCATCGCAAGACAGAAAACAAAGGCAGTGGAAGGAGCAGGAGACCTTTCGGCCCTTCCACTTTCAACTACCCCAACAACTCAATCAAATCTTTGGGAAACACAGGATCACTTTGTCTTGGCTCCAGGATTCCTCTGATCTTAAGAAATACATTGTACCCCAACTGCAAGGGAGACTATTTATTATCAAACTTTCCTTTATATTTATTACTGCTTCCAATTTAATGGAGGACACAAGTGGTTGTGTCAACCAGCTGGACGGCCTCGGGGAACCTCATGGAGCAGGCAATTATGGTGAGAAGGTAACTCATCCCTTGGGAGGCCGGTAGTGACCCTACAATGTCATTGTAGATGTGGCTGAACCTATGTGGTGCTGGCTCGAATGTCTGGGGTGGTGCCTTCATGTATGTCTGCATTTTGGTCATCTGGCAGAGTGTACAGGCCTTGGCCCACTGACAACCTGTTTCTGAAGGCTCAGCAAGACAAACCTATTGACCACCATTTTGACAGTACTGATGGCCGGGTGCGTCAGGTTGTGCACCTCATCATAAAACTGCTATCTCCATGCTGTCGGCACGATGAGGTGGGGTTTGCCATTGGAATGCCGCAGAGGAGCGTCTACTTACCAGGGTCGATGTTAACATCCTCCAGCCTGAGCCTGGACACTGCTGTCTTGCTTGCAAGGATCTCAGGGTCGTACTGCTGTCCCCTGCCGAGGGCTAAGTAGTCTATTCACTGGGACAGGGCCTGGTCAGACTTGATTGCGGCGGTGGGGCAGTGCGTCACCCACGATGTGTTGAATGTCTGTAGTGAACTCAGACTCATATGAGAGGAGTCGCTGCTGCTTGGCCAACCACAGGTCCAACACTTTATGGAAGGCAAAAGTTAATGGCTTCTAGTCCATGAAGACACTGAATTGTCTACCTTCCAAAAATACTTTAAGTGCCTGACTGCCAGGTACAGCACCAATTGCTCTCAGTCAAAGACACTGTATTTGAGTTCAGGTGGCCAGAGGTGTCTGCTAAAGAAGGATAGAGGCTGCCATTCCCCTTCGATGAATTGCTCCAGTGCACCCCCTACTGCTGTGCTGGAAGCATCTACTGTGAGAGTGGTGGGTGTCTCTGGCCTGGTGTGTACCACAAGGGTTGTGTTGGCCAGTGCGTCCTTGGCCTTCTGGAACGCCTCCAAATCCTCATTGTCCCAGGTAATGTCTTTACCTTTCTCCGAATGATGTGGGCCACTACCGGTATGAATCGGTGATAAAAATTAATGGTACCAGTGAATTCTTGCAGCCCCTTCATTATGCGGGGTTTGGGGAAGCACTGAACATCCTCTACCTTTTCAAGCAGGATTTAGTTCCGTGCCTGTTGATTTGACCCCCAAGGAAGTCGAACGTTTCCAACCTGCACTGGCACTTAGCAAGGTTTATATAGTATGTCCAAATACCTCCAGCCAGGTGCACAGTCACATTCAATAGGGTAGAAAATTCCAAGGATATTTAATTTTCATTGAAGACATTTCTTAAAGTCTAAGCAGCCGATCGGTTATTGGGAAATTGTGACACTTGGTGAGCCTTTTAAATGCCCCTAAGATTTCTGCCTTCACCACCACTCCACTTCTTGGGCTCGTCCCATGTCCCTGACCTGGTACGCATACATTGCATCCCCTCCCCTTGTCACCCTCCTGTTGCTCCACCCCGAGCCAGTGGTGAAAGTGGTTTCTGTCCCAACAGGTGTTGGGGACCTCAACCAGGGAGCAGACCTGGGAGATGAACCTCAACTGCATCTAATTCACATTCCCGCAGATCAACGCACGACCGTGGGCCAAGGTGAGTGACCCATTGGTGAACCGGAGCTCCGGGGGTGGTCTCCATCCTCTGAGTTCATCCCCAATACTGTCCCCTGTCACCTACCAGGCCCATCTCCAAACCCCCATCTCCCACCAGGCCCATCTCACACACCTCTGCCCTGGCTGGAGCAGTTTCACTCTTCATGTGGGGGTCCAAAATGGATGGAGTGGGAAGGAAGTCCATGTACGTCGTCAGACTATCATGTTATGATCCCAAAGGACCCCAAAACCCAGCAGCAATAGACATTCACCAGGACAAGTAGTTGAGCGAGTCAAGGGTTGATTCGGTGAGGCCGCTATTGGATGAGACGCTGGGGTCGGGTTGGATTGATGGGTGGGTTCGCGGGCTGATTGGCTCTTGCTGTGAGGAGGCGGGACATTGGCGGCAACGTCGTCTGCTCGGGGTCCGTCGCGTCGCCGCGGGCGCGAATGGGAGGAAGTTGGCGGAGGCGCCGGGACCTTCCTCAGCCGCGCGGTCCAGGGAAAACGGGCGACCAGCAGCCCGGTGGGCCCCACCCGGGAGTGGCCGGTACCGGCGGGATGTTTGGATGGAGCCGAGGCGTCGGTGCGAGGCCTGATGGCGCCGACAGGGTGAGGCCGGAGGCCGTGGGGTAACTGGCAGTGGGAAAGGGGCGGGGGAGGGGCAAGAAGAAGTTTTGGAAGTCTGGTTGGCGCATGGGCGGTCGATTTGCGACTTGGAGTTGGGTTTACGCATGTGCGGCTAATATGCACGTGCCGACTGACGGGCCACTCAGCAAAGCCACAAGTCGCGCATGCGCACTGAAATTAAGATGGCTTCCCCCAGCCGATGGACCCTGAGAAACTGAATCACAAAGTCAATCCGCACATTTTGGGTTTTACGTGTCCTGTGTCTCTGTTCACCTTTGAAAATCATTTGATTTTAAAAATAGGCTCTAAGACTTCAGGGTTCCTCGCACGGGGGCAAAACTCCGACTTGCGACCATTGTGGTATCTGACTGAACTTTTGGGTTCCATTGCGGTCGCAAGTCGGGAAGGACTTGGGGTCACTGGGTCGCTTAGGAAGGGATGGAAAACCAATGCATTTTTTTTTGCTTCCAAATGTTCATAGAATGTGTCTGATTCCATCTGTTGTTCCTGTTGTAGTATCACATTCTTCATAAAGTTAGATGATATTATTTTAAAAGTTGTGTCTCTTGAACAATAATGCTCCAATCCTTCTGATCCTGGCATACCATGTGTTTAAAATGTAATGTTTCTCAGTTACCTGTCCGAATAGCTTAAAAATATAGGTACTTTGGTGTTAAAAATACAAGGTAAAGATTTCACCAATCCTTTTGAATTTATGATCTCTGGGATTTCTGGACATGTTTTCTATTTAGGTTAGTGTATCATGCAGACCTGTTTGGTTGCAGCAAGTAAGAAGTTATCGCCTTGTAGCATCCGCTGTGGCAGCGCTACCAAATAAAGAGACATCCACCCAAGGTGAGAGTAAACCAAAGACTGGCTTTACTGTTTTAAATTCCCCATGTGTGCTCGCTGGCCCACCCACTTCTGGTGACGTACTCCCTGACTTCCAGCTTTACGTCATTGTGTCATGGCGTCACTCTCCAGCTGTCTGCCTCTACGTGGAAGTGTAGGGCTCCTCAGCCCATACATGGTGCTAGGTGCGGGCTCCTTCTTGGCAGTGAAGGGGAGTCCGTGCCATCTTGGACTATCCGAGTGTTGCAGAGATTTGGCCTCTTTTTGCTCACCTGGTCTCTTGGCATGCTACAATCTCAGTGTTTATAAGCGGGAAATTCTTTCAATGTTTCATTCAACTTTATTACAAAATTCTTCCTAGATTATCTGTGTACCATTGAAGGTTATGGGTTTTCTTGAACAGGGATCATGATTATACTCATAATTTGGTGAGCCAATGGATGGGACATTTTTTGCTCATGCCCCATGAGAATCGAAATAAAAATGTAGTGACAAAATTAGGAAGGTTTGTTGACCCTTCTTTTTAAGCAGGATGTCATGATGATGTTCATCTTGCATATGATTTGTCAGTTCTTAATGGCAGCTGCCATATTGGCATTGTAAGGAGAGATGGGAAATGGGTCAGGTCCTTGATGGTCCCAGTAATGCAACATAGAAAGATGTCTTGGGGCTGAATGTGGTTTAGGGAGGGAGAGGGTAGAGTATTAATTTTTAAGAAACGTATGTTGCCAGCCACCTATCAATATTTTTTGTCAAATAGAAACTCCTGCTGGTAGAACCCATTTCCTACTTTGAACATTCCCAATGTCATTATCCAAGCAGATATTGTTCAATCTCACTTCTCCTTCTTCCAAGTTATCTGGATGCAGGCAATTCTTCTGCTGTGCACAGAATTGAACGTTTCTAAATTTCACCAGGTTTTGGTGCTCAAAAGGTAAATGTTTCCCGCTCAGAAGGTTCTTGTAGGGTTTTTAAAGATTTGTTGTTCCAGGATTTCCACAACTGAGGTACCTTCATTAGTCACCTCAATGTCTGGCTGAGGAAACTTGCCCCATCAGGATTTTCCAGATGGTAACTTATTTTTGCAAGCTACTACATAGTTCCATTCCTCTTATTCCAAACAACAGGAGTTCTTTCTTCTGCTCAAGCTGTTGTTAGATAAACAAAACCCACGTGTGACTTTCCTCTAAGCACCCTGCAGAAAAGTACTTGTAGCCATCCTGGCTCCATTTCCAAACAATGGTCATTCATTTTATGACATCAGTTCGACTAACACCAACTTGTGAATGTGAATAACTTTCTCCAGAGATCTTCAATATTTCTTCAGTCTTTCAAATAAAATGTTTTATAATGTATGTGTGTGTATGTATGTAACCTACTCTAAATCTTACCAAAATCCCAAATATTACCAAATTCTCCAAATATATTTATCCATTACAATATCACGTAAGGTGCATTTAAGAGACTCTAAGACAGGTTTACATGGGTGAAAGGAAAACAGGGTTGTAGCGGACGCAATGCCACCGTCAGTTCACAGACTTACCTGACACGTCGCAGGCTAACAGTGCTGGGCACCAAAGTACAGTGAGTGGATCAGATGAAGCCCCTGCCTAAAGGCACGGGGAACAAATGGCTGGTAGCTTTAACCTGCTGGTCCTCTGGACCAGGTGTTCACTAATGTTCTCATTGAGAGGCAGGGAATAAAAGGTCTGTATGTCTGCAATAAACCACTCTTGAGTTGACTACCTTTGTATGTGTTTTCCTTTATTTAGTAGCATCTACCGCAGTAGCTGCTACAGGGTTTTTTTTTGTTAATAATATCAAGATCAACAAAACATCGTAGGCCAAAGGGTTTGTACTGGGCTGTAATATTCTGTTATTTCTGTTATTGCTTGATTTGAATATCTGTTGTAAACACTGTGAGACTTCAATAATGTAGCAAATTTGGACAGCAACATTGCAGTCAGAAATTTGTATCTCCTGGTTGACTTGAGTTTTTTACCTTTTTACACAATGCTTTATAGTTCTGGTCAGTAAGAAAAGAAATATTGTGCATGTTGAATATGTCATTATGTCTGAAAGTAACACTGGAAAAGAGTCAGTAACACCAAGGTAAGTAGGACCCTGTAGTGGCTGGTTCATTTTCCTGATTGGCACAAGTTATCCCTCAGCGGCTACAGTGATGTGAAAATGTGGGTAAATTATTTTGTATATGATTTATACATGGAAAAATTGGTTGTTGTTTGTTCCAATTTCAGGTCGGTGTGGTTGCAAAGTGGGTAAGGATAGAAAATAGTTGGGGATCAACAACTGAGGCTTGCATTTGATGGTTTGAAAGTCAAAATGGAAACTCAGAATAAGGCTAATCTGATTAGGCAAGACACTGGCTCTTATACTTCCACCAGAAGTGAATCTAGAATTGAATTTTGAGTCATTTACGGTGGGTAATTTCAAAGTCTGTTGATTGTAAGACTAAATTAAGAGCCCTTTTTCCCCTGGCTGTGCTGAAAAATTGTTTTGTTTATTAACAAAATCTCTCTGAGAGGGAGAATAGAGTGAAGCTGCTTTCCTACTCATTGGTGATGAATCTTGCAGTAGTATCTTTCAACTAATTAGAGACTCAATTCCTGCCTGTCCTTGGGCATTTTCTCCTGCAATCTACATCAGTCACCACCATCCAGGGATTCTCATGCAGGGTAAAGTTTCAAATTCACCCCCTCCAACCATGTCCGTGCCCTCTGTGGCAGGAAACCCAATGCAGAGTAAATGACAGATTGGCTGAGCACCTCCACTTTGATCACAATGGCCATCTTGGCTCATGGTCACAAGTTGTTTTAAGTTCCATTCCATTCCCACACTGACCTTTGTCTTCTGCCTCCTCCATTGTCAGGGTGAGGTCAAATCCAGAGGAACCATCTCTTATTGCATTTGTGAATCAATGGTATGCATATGGAATTTTCCAAGTTCATGTAACCTGCCCACCACCTCCCCACTCCACAGGTTTAACTCTCTCTCCTGCTGATTCACCCAGTCCCCCTCGTATTCTCCCTTCCCAACCAGATGACTGATAAATGTGGGCAGAGAAATGGCAGATGGAGTTTAATCTGGACAAGTGCCTTGCACTTTGAGAGGACTTGTCATACTGTTGCAAAGAGGGATCTTGGGGTGCAAGCATGAGCTCCTTGATAGTGGCAACACAAGTGTAGGGTGTTAAAGAAATTATTCTTCATTGAGCAGGGCATGAAGTATAAATGTGATTAGGCCACATTGTGAGTGTTTCCTGCAATTCTAGTTACTGCATGACAAAAGGAATTTATCTGGGGGGTTGCTTGGGATAGCGCATTGGGTCTGAGGAGAGGTTGGACAAATTTGGATAGTTTTCTCTGGAGCATTGGAGGCTGAGAGATGACCTGGTTGAAATTTATCCAATTATTGTAGTCCTGGAGAAGATAGATTTCTTCTTTCCCCTGCCCCCGTGGGAGATGTAAAAATACTACGATACCTATATTGAACATGAGAGGGGAAGTGAGGCAGGGTTTCGCACAGTGCGGTGGGGGTCTGGCCCACATGGCCAGGATAGTGGTGAAATCACCACGATTTAAGAGGCATTTGGTTGGGCACATGAACAAGAGGGAATGGGTGATGTGCATGGACCACGTGCTGACACATGGGATTAATTTAAATGAACATCATGGTCACCACAGACATTGTTCACCAAATGGCCTATTCCTGGGCTGCTCTGTTGGGTGACGATTCATCTCTTTTCAAGGAATGTTGCCAATGGGCAGTAAACTTTTCACAGAGGTCTATCTCCAATGAATGTATTTAGAACATTTCCATGAGTTAATTCCCTGTAGAAACAGCAGTTTATCATTCAAGCTCTGTAGCCACAGCAATAATGCAAAGTTTGAAGGCCATCATTACTGAATCCATTTTAATCAGCCTTCACCTTGAGACAACAAAATCAAAATGCAACTTTTAACCTCTAGGAAAGATGGGTAATTCTTTGTACCACAGAATTATTGCTGAAAAAATATTTGGCAAATTTTGTGAATTCAGCTTCCAAAGAGTTGATGAAGAGGAACCACAACGAGATTTTAAAAAATTAAACCCAGAACCTTTATTAGAAGAAGTTCATCGCAATAAACATGTTCAGGTTCAGTAATGATTGATTCTAGAATGGTATGTGGCAGTAATGAAAGGAATGCAGGATAGATATATTCCAAGAAAAATAAATTAATGATTTGGATTGTGGTTTAAATGGTTTTGTGGCCAAATTTGCGGAGGTCACCAAGATAGGGGACAGAGTAGGAAGTGTAGAAACCGTAAAGTTGCAGAAGGATATAAAGAGATTAGGAAACTGGGCAAAATGATGGCAGATGAGATTTAACACCGAGAAATGTACAGTTGTACATTTTGACAGTGGAAATAAACAGGAAGCATACTATTTGGATGGGAAGAAAATTCAGACCTTGGATGTGCAAAGGGACCTGGGTGTCCTTCTGCAAGGAAACCTAAAAGTTAATGACCAGGTGAAATTGGTCATGAAGAAAGCGAATGCTATGTTGGCATTCATTTCAAGAGGAATGGTGTACAAGGGAAAAGAGGTGTTGATGAGGCTCTATGGGGCACTGGTGAGACCTCATTTCGAGTAGTGTGTGCAGTTTTGGGCCGGTTATCTGTGAAAGGATGTGATGTGGTTGAAGAGGGTGCAGAGGAGAATGACTAGGATGATTCCCAAAATGCAAAGGATAACATACAAGGAGTGTTTGACAGCTCTAGGGTTGTATTGATTGGAGTACAGGAAATTAAAGAAGTAACGTCATGTAGACATTTTGTATATTGAAAGGTTTAGATAGGATGGATGTGGGTAAGATGGTTCCTTTGGTGGGTGAATTGAGGACAAGAAAATTAGAGGTGATCCTATAAAACAGAGATTAGGAAGAACTTGTTTCGCCAGAGGGTCGTGGATCTGTGGAACCGCTGCCACATACAGTAGTGGAAGCCAGATCACTGAGTATTAAATCAAGAAATAGTTTTGTGTCAGTTTACGGAGCAGATTCGATGGGCCTGGTGGCCTGGTTCTGTTCCTTTGTCTGTGATCTTGTTCTTATTTGGGAGAGATTATTGAAGGCAACTGAGAAAAATTGAACAATTCTAGACAGTTGTTACAATAGGTTATTAGTTTGGCATCTCGATGTAAAACTCCAAAACTATCTGTCACTTTGGAGCGGTGCCTGTCCCTCCAACTCCTGAGGAACATAGATTTGCTAATATGTCATGTGTTCATTCAGCTACAAATGATTCTCTTATTCAAATATGCCCAGAGGTCACTCGCATTTCATTTCAGCTTCACATCGTTTTGGGTGGGTTTTCAGTTGTAAATGTGGTGAGTTCCACTTTGGGAGAGAATTTCTTGTCACACTTTTCAGTGATGTATTTGACAAAATGCCGTTGTGTGGACTGCAGCTCTTGAATGCAAGTGAGCTACATTTATTGTCCTTCCAATGCCATCTGCTGCCTGACAAGCCTTCAACCTGTCTCCTGCCCTTTCCAAGCCTTCCTCAAGTCTTTTCTTCGCCTCGTGTCCCCATCATAATGGTGTGCAGACATGCAATAAGCCACCATATAAAGGCAGGGTCTATGAGACACAGGCTTGTAATACCCCGGATTATCTTAAAATCTCAAAATTGGAATGGCAAGAATTGTGCCTAGCCCACAGATCTGACAGCTGTTGGGCTTCACGATTGTATGTGGTTCTGAAAAAACTAGAGATTGGTGGCCTTGCAGAGATGATCGTCCCCTGAACAATTCCACCATGCCTGACTGATACAATATTCCAAATTTACAAGACTTCTCAGCAAACCTCCATGACAAATCTGCATTTGCCAAAATAGATCCAGTACGTGCTTACTATTAGATTCCATTTGAGTCTTTGGATGTCACAAAGACAGCAGTGATGCTCCCGTTCGGCATGTTTGTGTTTCTGAGAAAACCATTCGGTCTATGGAATGCAGCTCAGAAATTCCAGTGATTCGTGGACCACGAACTCACTGTCCTTGGGTTTGTTTGGTACTTGTGTTGATTGAGGAGATTCTGGTTGTAAGTGTGGATGAAAAGGAGCACAAGAGCCACCTAATCTCATTGTTTCTAAGGCTTGAGGAATGTGGTACCGTGATCAATCCCAGGAAAGTGTTTCTGGTGTTTCTGATCTTGTATTTTTGGGAGCTAGAGTTATGCCACATGGTATTTTGCCTGATGAATGGAAAGTGCGTGAAATTTGAGAATTTCCTCCCTCTGTTACGTTTGGCCAGTTGTGATGGTTTTGAGGTATGAGGAATTTTTATTGCTGTTTCCTGGTGAATGCCACTGCACCTCTTGCTGAACGACTCAAAGGATCTGATGTCTGCTTCAAAAAGACATTATCTTTGAGAGACCATCCTGTTTATACTTTCCATGATGTGAACGCTGTTCTGACAAATGTCACTAAGGTTGTACATCAAATGCCCAAGATCTTGCTCTCTTACCACAGATGCATCTGTCAGTGCTGTGGGAGCAGTGTTCGAACAATGAGTCTGTGGGCAATTGGAACCTCCGGTGTTTTTTTTCAGCCAAGCGGTCACTGGCTCAGGCAAAGTATAGTACATTTGGGCAAGAACTCTTAGCTATCTATCGCGCAGTGAAACATTTCAGTTTTTGTTTTAATTTATAGTTTTGTATACAGTACAATATAATACCAGAATCGTATCCAAATGATACATTGATCAAAATAGAATAACAAATAAATGGTTGTACTGTCCATAAAAATGAGAAGAGAAGAAAAGTATTATGAAAAAAAAAACAGATCTAGGTTCAAAGCTCCTGTGATAACTATTTCCTCCCAAAAGGAAAGGCAGGACATTAAAAAAATATTAGAATTAAACCAACATGATAAGGTTCAACCATTAAGATTAATGAAAAGTGGTGGTGGGGTGGAGAAGTGAATACATTAGATATCCAAACCCATATCTAAATATGGTTTCCATATTTTGAATAATTTATCATACCCAGTTAATATTATACGTCACCTTTGCTAAGGGAATACAATTTTGCATTTCCCCACAATCAATTTTAAGATGGGATTCAGATTTCCATGGAATTGCTATACATCTCCTGGCCACTGTAAATGCAACTTATAAAAATAATTAATTGTTCTTTGAGAAATTGAATTAGGCTTCCAAATCATATACATTTCCCAAAAGTAAATGCTCAGGTGTTGATAGTAAACATTATTATAATTTGTTCCAAAAACTTGCCCACATCTTTCCAAAATGATGTCACCTTGAGACATGACCAGAGAGAATGTATAAACGTACCAATTTCTGTGCCACATCTAAGACATAAATTTGAAAAAATTGCAATAAATTAATTGATATAGCATTAAATATAATTGATGGATAAATTTGTAATTAACTATTCTATCAAAAACATTAATTACTGTCTCAACAAATGTCAGACAAGCAAAAAGGGTCAATTTCAGTTCCCAAATGCAATTCCCATCTTTCTTTTGATTTATTCAAGTCTGGGTTTGGAGATTCCTCTTGAAATAGTAGATACAATTTTGAAACAAATTTATTTGTAATTCTCTCATAAATCCAAATTTCCAATTCAATATTTCAGCTTTTAATTGGAAGGTCATTCTTACACAATTTGTACAGACCACCAGTCTCTTCTGCATACTGAAAGTAGAAGCACACATCTCTATTTGTGCAGAGAGATTTGGCACTTGGAGTTCATCATACAATTTTCATCGGACACACAGCATATCTGAGGAAAAGCGAATGCTGTGGCTGGTGCCCTATCCAGGCGCGACATTACATCCAACAATTGCCATTGATTTCACTGCCGTGGCTCATGCACGGCACACTAATGCCGATTTCATCAGGTGAAACCAGATCAACTCTGGTCTCCATCTTCAAGATGTGACCCTGGATGAATCGGGTGAAAAGTTGGCCTCTGATTTTTTTTCCCCCAACAGGAAGGACACTGCCGTTTGTGTGGCAGCTATGTGGCAGGAGATTTTCTCTTCACAATCTATCTCTTCCTGGTAGAAGAGCATCAATCAAACTGGTTAAGGAAAATTTTATCTGGTTTCATGTTAAACAGAATGTTGGATTATGGGCAAGGACTCGCTTGCTGGTTCAACGCCCTAAAGTCTCCAGGCACATGAAATTCAAGCTGGGGGATTTTGTTGTTTTGGATTCCCATTTCCAGCACGTGCACCTTGTGGCTTGGAAGGTCCACTTCCGCCAAGTCAGCAATGTACTTATCTGCTCACGGGTGAGGACAGGACTACCAGGTGGCAGGATGTAATTCCTATCATCGGCATCTCTGCAGAGACAATTGCTTGGACTTTTGTGGATCATTGGATTCCATCTTTTGATGTTCTGGACAAACTATTACAACAGATCAAGAGTCTCAGTTCGAGTCAGCATTGGTCCGAGCTCTCACTGATCCTCTGGGCACGACCTGAATTATCGCTAAGCATTTCAGGGCCAACAGCTTCTCTGAGCATTGTCATTGACAATCGAAAGCAGGTGGTGATGCATCTCCATGGAGCAAACGTTTGCCCATGGTTCTCCTTCGCATGCCTACTGCTGTTAGGGCAGATCATGGATGTTCAGTGGTAGAGCTTGTCTATGGCTGTATGCTGACCTTGCCAGGTGAGTTTGTGAATCTGAGTCCAGGCACAGTGCTCCATGAACAGGTCAGTTATCTTGATTGTCTTCAAGAAAATGATTTGGCAGAGAATGATTCCAACTGAAACGGTATCTTCTTATGAACCAAAGTAGCAACACCTCAAGCTTTCGAATTAAATGAAGATGAAAAACATGTCCGACCCAATCTCTTTTCAATTTCATATGTTCTTTCTCAGACAAATGAGGTTCTTGCAAAAAAGCAAGATCAACCTTCATTTTCTTTATATATGCCAATATTCACTTTCTTTCAATCGGATTATTGTCCTTTAACATTAAAGATCACAAAATTGAAATGAGCCAAAACTTAATTTCCTCCTGAGATTGACACTTAACACAGCAATTACAATTATATATCTATAAAAAAAACCAAACCCCTCTTTTCAAAGAAGAAAATCCTGTAAAAAAACCTATGAGTATAAGAGTTGGATCCCCCTCTGTGGACCTGGTGCAGCTAATACCACAAGTGGCAGATGACTTTAGAAGTAGTCGAGTCAACCACCACCCCCCAACCGAACATTAAAACCCATCAGTCATCCCAGTGATAACACCCACATTGAGCTTGAGCTTCATCTTCAACAACACTCACCAATTCTGATTCCAACTTCTTTTCCCCATACCCATACCAATCTTACCCTCAGACATTTTCCCCATTGATTCCTTCAAATCTGGGAAGGAATTCACAAAAGTTAATGCACCATAAGGACTCTCAAAACATTGAGACTGATCTGGCCCATAAAGTAAAGTAAACTTATACCCTTTCATCCACAGAACTGCTTTGGCCAGATTAATCTCTTTCCGTCACTTAATAATCTCCTGACTTAAATCAGCATAAAATAAAACCCTATTGCCTTGAACCATCATAGGGCTTTGATCAAGGCGAGCTTTCTGAACCGCAAGCCGCAAAATCATTTCTCTATCCTGATATCGCAAACATCTTAAAAGAACCGCTCTTGGCATTTGACCCGGAAAAGATTTTCTCCTTAACGCCCTCTGAGCCCGATCTAAAAAAACTCAACTCCCAACATCTCTGGAATCCATTTCCAAAAATAATTTTACAGGATCTGAATCTTCAATATCTTCCAGCAGACCAACTATCTTAATATTATTACGTCAACTTTGATTTTCCAACGAATCAATGTTTTGTAACAAATCTCTCTTCTGGACATCCCAGCCTGTAAATAAATCCTCAATATGATCCATTCTCTCTGCATAATGGTCCACACGGTCCTTACAGTCAATAAAAACTTCCTCTATCCTCTTAAATTGATCTTGTCCAGTGTCCACTGCTGTTAAACTCTTATTAATATCAACTTCAATAGATGTAATTTCTTCACACATACCTGCCATTTTTTTCCTTCATCCCAGCAAATTGATCATTTAAAGTTTCAAAACCTTTGTTCACAAAAGACATCATATTTTCATTTTGATGGATCAGTTCTGTAGAGGGGCCTTGAAGTCTGGGGAAGGTATCTGGTGAAACAACAGCTTTCATTGGAGAAGGAGATGTTCTTCAAGCCTTAGGCCTCCCTTCATTGAGTCCAACTGCAGCAATTAGTAATTCTTGCTCTTCTTCTTCTTGAACCTCTGAGTTGTCCTCCTCCACCTCTTCTCTTCCACATCATACCTGGCAGCCGGACTGTAGATCGGATCCAGAATTTCCTGCAAGTGAGAACATCTCCAGATGCTCCGCTGCAAACAGGAAGTCCCCTTCCCGGTATCTAGAGCTCACATTCGGGCATTCACCCCCCACTCTCCATAGTCAAGCCCGGCTCGTGTCGAATTCCTTACTTGCGCTCTTCCTGGCCCGGCCAAAAATCTTGGCGCCATCTTTCATCGCCGGATGTGCGGAGGTTTCAGACATTTCTTCCAGCTGCTCCCGACTTGCACGTTGAGGATTCAGATCCATGTCTAACTTGTCCTGAGGTTCCTTCTGGAAGGTCATCCTTGCTTCTTCTGCACTTTTCACAGGTTGACAACCTAGGTTTTTTCTAAGTTGCTTGTAATGAAATGATATTGTATGTACTGACCAGTACAAGCACGGGCTGGCACCCCGCCTCCTCCTGATGACATCCTCTCCTGGACTCCTCCCTGGACTCCTCCCCTGTGATCCAGGCCTTCACTTCCCTCACTTGGACCCGGGCCTGCAGTCTTGTGTGTAATAAAGCCTATCGTTCCCCTCAGTCATTGTCTCTGTGATAATTGGGGCAACTGATCATGCCCAACACTGTTTCTTTTTCCTTTCTTCATTTCCAGAATTCTACAGTAGAAAATTATTGTTCAAAACATTGATAAAGTCAAACAAGACATTACAGTTCGAGTATTGAACAGTTCAGTCAGGGAGAGGTGTCTTCGAACTTCTTTTTCCTACGCCATCTTGCCACGAGACCCCCCCCCCCCACCTCAGCTGACTCCTTGAACACCATCCAATCCATGGACTCTAGGCAGACCCGCAGCTGTCTTCCCCCTCACGTGACCACCTTCTGGTTGTCCTGATCTCGTAAGGGTTGTGAGCAATTTTAGGCCCCATTTCTAAGAGAGGATGTGATGGCCCAGACTTGTTTTACAAGAATGACCCTGGGGATGAGAGGAATAATGTTTGAGGAGCATTTGATGGTTCTGGGCCTGGACTCGCCCGAGTTGATAAGGATGAGGCAGGACCTCATTGAAATCTGATGAATAGTGAAAGGGCTGGATAGAGAGGATTTTGCCAGTACTGGGAGAGTTTAGGACCAGTGGGCACAACCTCAGAATAAAAGGATGTCTGCTTAAAACGGAGATGGAGAAATCTTTTCATCTAGAGCAGTGATTTTCAAACTCCTCCTCCACACCCCCACCGCCTGGATCATATTCCACTTAATCCCTTTGCCAGAAGTGCTCTGTTAGTAAGGAATTACTTAATGAGCTATGTGATTGGGGAAAAAAAGTTTGAAAACCACTGTTTTAATCGTATGACATTGACTTGTTCTGTGCGTGGTTTCATAACTCCAGAGGAAATGGGCCAATGACAATTTATCTCAAGCAAAATCTTTCTTTCACAATTGGGTCTTCGGCAGTCTTTCTCACCCTATTTTCCCATTCAAGTGCCACTTTAAGCAATCTCTTACTTATTTTTCGAGACTCCAAGGAATAAAGTCCAATCCTGTTCAACCTTTCCCTGGAGCTTAACTCAGGAAGACCTGGCAGCGTGCAAGTAAATCTTCTCTGCACTCTATCAATCTTACTAATACCCTTCCTGTAGCTAGGTGACCAGAACTGCACACAATACTCCAAATTTGGCCTCACCAACATCTTATACAACCTCACCATAACTTCCCAACTCCTATTTTTAACATTTTAATTAATGAAGGCCAAGATGACAAAAGCTGTCTTTAGAACCCTCTCTTCCTGTGACACCACTTTCATGGAATTATGTAACTGTGTTTTATCTCTTGCTACCAATTTCTATAAATTGGCTGTTCAATTTCATATCGTTGGCTTTTGGATTATTTTATTGTGTCCCTTGATCTGGCAGAGCAAAGGAATTTTGTTTTCTTTTGTCAGGTCAAATTTTGTCACATTGATCCAAAAACAAGTATTTTCACCATTCCTTCAGCTGTCGTATTGTACCTCACAGTGACGGCATCATGTTGTCTTGTTTATCCTTTACCCCTCCATCCAGACAGATGTGTTGATCAATGAGTCGACTTCACTCATCCAGCAGCCAATTCTGCTGCTCGGGCTTTTCATCCCACTTGTTCAGTTTGTTATCTCTCCTCTTTTTCTCAGCAAAGAGAATCAGGTTTGTTTGATCATCTTTTTGAATCCCAGTGAAAGGTTATCAACCTGAGGGTTTTAAGGCCGATTATTTTTCCAGTAGATGGCCTGCCGAGTATTTCCAGCGTTGAATTTTTATTTTACTGCCTTGCTGTATTACTGAGTGCTTTAAATAGTTGAAGAAATGTCGGTTGGGTTAAGTGGAGATGTCTCGATTATGGAGTGGATTTAGAAAAATAGACGTAAAAGGGAAGGGTGCATGGAAATAGTTAATTCATCTTTTCAAATTGATTTCTGAGCTATGACCGTTTTCTGATGTACACGCAGTGTTCAGAATTAAAAATTTATTATGATGAACATGTCACAATATTTGTCATTTTGTGGCAACAATACAGGTGCAAATATTGCTAGAAATTACATTTTTAAAAAAGAAATCTATTTGTGCAAAATGAAGAGTAAGTGAGAGAGTGACTGTGGTTCCTTGTCCATTGAGAAATCTGATGGCAGAGGGGGAGAAGCTGTGTTTGTACCATTGGGTGTTCGTCTTCAGGCTCCTGGACCTGTTTCCCTGGTGATAGCAGGGTGAAGAAAGCCTGGCCTGGGTGGTGAGGGTCCTTGAGGATAGAGGTTGTTTTCTTCAGACTCCGCCTCTTGGAAAAGTCCTTAATACATGGGCCAGGGATGAAAGAGGAAAAGTTTAGATGAAACATGAGGGGGAGCTTCTCCACACAAGGTGGTGGGAGAGTGGAACAAGCTGCCAGCTGCATGAGGAAATATGAGCTCAATATTAGCATTGAAGAATTTGGACAAGTTCAGGGATATGAGGGGAATGGAGGTCTCTGGACTGGATGCTCGTCACTGAGACAAGGCAGAATAAGAGTTGTTCAGTGGGTGCACGAAAACATAAGACAGACAGCTGTGTTCTCACCCATTTAATGGACTGCACATGGTGCAGCGGGCCGAGGAATGGCACGTTGATCTGTGGAGACTCCTGCCAGAAAGTGTGGGATACTCACGGGACTTAATTTAAACCTGCCGGCAGCAAACACTTCAATATGTCCCACCTTGTCTCGTGGAGCCCGGCACATATAACCATATGACAATTTACAGCATGGAAACAGGCCATATCAGCCTTTCGAGTGCATGCCATTTCACATGAACCACTCCACTCCCTAACCATTCCCCAGCCCTTTTCCACACTCTGCCCATATCCTCCAACCCCCTCATATCCATGTACACATCCAACATTCTCTTCAATGACAGAAAGGACCCTGCCGCAACTATCTCTTCTGGAAGATCATTCCATTCTGCCACCACTCTCTGAGTGAAGAAGTATCCTCTAACATTTCTCCTGAAGTTTTTCCCCCTTACCCCTAACTCATGTCCTCTTGTTCCAGCCTCCCCTGCCCTCAGTGGAAAGAGTCTACTCATGTCTTGCCTATCTATTCCCTTCCTAATTTTAAATACCTCTATCATAACCCCCTTCAACCGTCTACGTTCCAATGAATAAAGTCGCTGTCTCCTTCATCTTCTTCTGCACTCTAGATGTTGTAAGTCAGGCAACATTTTTGTAAATCTTCTCTGCACATGGCCTCACCAATGCCTTAAACAGCTATACTCTAGTCTATGCCCCACCTCACTGACAAAAGACAAAGGAGGAAAAACCCAACACCCAACCCCAACCAACCAATTTTCCCCCGCAACCGCTGCAACCGTGTCTGCCTGTCCCACATCGGACTTGTCAGCCACAAACGAGCCTGCAGCTGACGTGGACATTTACCCCCTCCATAAATCTTCGTCCGCGAAGCCAAGCCAAAGAAAGTCTATGCTATGATTTATGAAGGCCAGCATGTCACATGCCTTCTTAACTACCCTGTCTACATGGGAAACCACCTTCAAGGAAATCTGTACCATAACTCAAGGTCCCTCTGTTCCTCTGCCTTCCTCGATGCCCATCCCTGAACTGCATATGTAAATATTAAGATTATTTTTTCCAGAATGCAGCACCTCACACTTGTCAACATTAAATTACATCTGCCATCTTTCAGTCCACTTTTCCAAACAAACCAAATCCTGTAATCCAAGAAAACCTTCCTCACATTCCACCAGTCCCCCTATTTTTGTATCGTCTGCATATTTGATTACCCAGTTAACCACTGCCTCATGGAAATCATGAAAATAAATGATAAACATCAGGGGACCCAGCACCAATCCCTGAGTCACACCGCTCGTCACAGGCTTCTATCCTCACAGACAGTTGTCCACCATGAGTCTCTGCTGTCTGTTTTACAGCCACCTCTGAACCCATCTCACTATCTATTAATCCCTAGTGACTGAACCTTCCTAACTAACTTTACATGCGGAACTTTATCAAAAGCCTTACAAAAATTCAAATAGATATCGTCAGCCGCCCTACCTTCAGCCACTTTCCTTGTCACATCTTCAAAACATTCAACAAGATTCATTAAAATGATTTTCTCTTCATAAACCCATTCTGGGTGCCCCTGATCATTCCCTGCCTATCCAGATATTTGTACATACTATCTCTAAGAATACCCTCCATAACTTTTGCCACCACCAAAATAAAACTTACTGACCGATAATTACTTGGCCTGCACCTTCTGCTTTTTTTAAACAGTGGAACAACATTTGCAACCCTCCAATCCCGCGACACCACACCCTCCTCCAGTGATGTTTGAAACACCATTGTCAGAGCCCCGGCTATTTGCTCCCTGACCTCCCTTAATGTCCTTGGGAAAATCCCATCAGGACCAGGAGACATCCAACTCTATTGATCCTAGAAGCTCCAAATCCCTCTCTTTACTAATCCCTATCCTTTCCGTAACTAAGCTATTCACCTCATTTTTCTCACATAGTCCAGTGTCCCTTTCGCTCGTGAATACAGAAAAGAAAAAAAATTGTTCAATATCTCCCCCATCTCATACAGCTTCTCACTTACACGTTCCCATTTTCCAGTGGACGTACTCTATCCTTAACCCTCTTTGACTGTTCACGTATCTGTAAAAACCCGAAGGACTCACTTTCACCTTATTAGCTATGGATACTTCATATCTTCTTTTTGCCTTTCTAATTTCCCTTTTTAGGTTCTTTCTTCAATATAAGTAAGGATCATATATCTCATCAATCTTTTGTTTCTTATATTGAGCATGGGCCTCCCTCTTATCCTGAGTCATTCATAATTTTTCTAGAAATCCACAGCTCCCTTGAACTTCTAGTCTTGCATTTCTGCCGATCTGGAACATAATGATCCTATACTCTCAAAATCTCACCTTTAAATACCCTCCAATTTTCCTCTTCATCATTTCCGGCTAAAAGATCAGCCCACACAACTCTCTGCAAATCTGGCCTTCCCCCACTCGAAGACCTTCGACTTCAGACCTGACCTATCCCTTTCCATAATTAAGCTAAATCTAATTAACCCATGATCACTGGATCTGAAGTTCTTCCCAATGCTCACCTCCGCCACCTGCCCCATTTCATTCCCTAACCACAGATCAAACACTGCCCTCCATCTCATGGGCATCTCCACATACTGCTGCAAAAAACAGTCCTGAACACGTTGTCTAAACTCTAAGCCATCCTGACCTCTCACTGACTGTGTTTCCCAATCGATGTTAGGACTTCACTTGCCTCCTTTCCAGACCCATCAACCAAGGCTGAAACTTAGTTTTGTCTTGTGTCATAATGGCAGAGGACATGAAATTCTGGTACATAGTAGGTGCATTGGATGCTGCTAAAGCATGTCGAAGAAGAGAATTTGTTGCTAATCCCCTGGCAGAAAACCAGTACACGAGACGTCGCGCAATTGGTCTGCACATGTACCTCATGCCAGACTGCCAAAATTCAACGGCACACTAAGGCACTTCTTCAACCTTTCCCGATGGTACACACACGGTTGGAACATGTGCATGTGGATCTGCTCGGACCATTGCCAAAATCTCAAAACATGAGATACATTCTAACAGTCGTAGAACGTTTCACACTCTGGCCAGGGGCCATCTCGTTTCCATCTAGTGACACTGAAACAAGGGCCATAGCATTCATCATTAATTGGATGGCTAGATTTGGTTTCCCGACCCACATTGCATCAGACCACGCACCACAATTCACCCACAGTCCAACGGCCTTGTGGAATGTTTCCATCGGCAACTGAAGGCCCTACTCACCGGTCTCAATTTAGTCGATGAATTGCCATGGGTTCTATTGGGAGTGTGCACGGCTCCAAAGGAAGATGTCTGCATTGTCCGCAGAGATGGTTTATGGTACAGTCCTTACAGTTTCATGGGACATTCATTTCACACCAACTCTGATCTGAACGTCCTTCAGCAGCTTCGACATGGTGTTGTGATCAGCAAATCTTTTCCTACCCACTGGTATGGTTCCCCTAAACAGAATGTGCCCCCAAAACCCCTGGACACTGATTATGTTTTTGTGCACAGACAGGTCCCAGGAGCACCATTACAATGACCGTATAAGGGCCCTTTCCGCGTGATGAAGAAGGATGGGGTTGTGTATACTTTGGACATTGGGGGGCATTCACAGCTGTTTAGTGTGGACAGATGCAAGCCTGCCCATGTGGATCCCGCTTCACACTTTCAGTGCCCCCAGCACAGATGATGAGGGGGTCCACCTAAGGTCGATGCAGCTGGTGCTTTAGTTTCTGGTGACAGTTCTTGGGGGGGGGGAGGGTAACAGCTGTGTAGTGGGCTGAATGGGCACAATTCTTTGGCGGGTGCATGAAAGCATAACTCAGACAGCTGTCCATTTAATAGACCACACGCGCGTGGTTCTGCGTGTCAAGGATCGACACGTTGATCTGTGGATTCTCCTGACAAGGCGCAGGACACTCACAGGGCTTAATTTAAACCTGTGGTTCTGTGGATCAGTAGCAAACTCATAATGATGTCCTACCTTCTCCCATGGAGCCCAGGACACACGGTAAATAAAAGAAGCCTGCAAAGGCTGAATAAAGCAGTCTTGTGTTGACGACATATATAAATATTTAGGGTAACTATCCCATTTAAAGGATACTTTTCATCCATCTCACAGCCTGTGGGAAGAAGCTATTCCCCAGCCTGGCAGTCCTGATTTTGATGATGGATGTGGTGAAAGATGCTGTGCACTGGATGGAAATGGTCTTTTTACAGTTCCTTGAGCCCTATTTGAACAACATTCCCAGTAAATGTCATCTGCAGAAGAAAGTGAGACCCCAGTGATCCTCACAACTCTGCATCATTCCTGTCTGATGCTTTACAGCTACTGGAGCGTCCAATGACGTAGCCAGACAGGAGACTCAACTGTGCTCCTGTAAAATCTCAGGAAGCATAAATCCAAATGAGTAAATCCATATCTTTTTAACTTTTCTGGTGTTTAATACAACTGATGTATAAAATTATAGTTCACTAAATTTAGTCATACTATCTTCACACATAGTAGTCCATTCTTCTTGGGATAATTCTAAGGATAAATCTTTCTCCCATTTAATATTTGATTTATCTAAATCCAGTTTGGCCATTTTCTCTTGCAACAAAGAATACATTTCTGAAATAAATCCCTTTCTGCCCCATTTTCAATTACATTTTTAAATTTAGTTAACTTAGGTATCTTAAATTGCCACCCAAAATTCTTCACTACTGGAGCACGTACTTGAAAATATGCAAGCAAAGAATTTAACGGTACCTCAATTTTTTTCCCCAAGCCTATCAAAAGAAAGAGTTATCCCATTTTAAAACAATCTGCTAACACTTGAATACCTTTCATTTGGCAAATCTTTAAATACTGAGATCATTCATCGAGAAGGATATGAACTTATCCTGATATAATGGAATTTGAAATGAAACCTTATCTCCAGTTCCTATTGCCTGATTTCTTTTATACCAAATATCACATAAATGTCATAATACTGGCAAATTATAATAATGCAAAAGATGAGGAATCCATCAAAATATACATTGATGTATAATAGAATGAGAAATCTGTGCTAATTCCACTTTAGACAAGTGAGGAGGTTGATTAATTTTGAACATCATATTCATAAATTTTAACTGATAATTAACTAATAATTTAATGAATAATTCTGAAAATAAGGACATTGTAGATGCTAATGCATATTTCCATGTCAATGTTTGCAACAATACTCTAGCCAAAATACCTTTTTATAAAAATATTCTGATGGCTGCATATCTCTTTAAAAAATATCTTTGGAAGCGAACATGGAATTGATTGAAAAAGATATTGAATACAAGGAAAAATATTCATTTCAACACAATTTACATGTGCCATTTATGTCAAAGGAAGATTTTTCCATTTAATTAAATCAGCTTTAATTTTATCAATAGAGAAACATAGTTCAACTTACACAAATGTTGATAATCCGCATCAACCATGACCTCTAAATATTTAATATTCTTCGTCCATCTAAGCTGTGTGATCTGTTTACAAGCAGTATAATCTTCCTGTGTAATTGGTAATATGTTCCTCTTATCCCGATTAACCTGATAACCAGACATTTCTCCATATTGATCCAAACAGGTTTGCAGATGTCATAACAATTACTGAGGATTTGTTAAATATACTAGTACGTCATCTGCAAACAAATGAATTTTATATTCTTTTCATTTATTTTAATCCCACTAATTTTATCATTTTGTCTTATAGCTTGGGCCAGCGGTTCTATCACCAATGGTGACAAAGGACAACCTTGCCTTGTGGAGCGTGTTAAATTAAACGTATCTGAAATTTGTCCATTCATCACCATCCTCGCCAAGGGAATTTTATACAAGTCTTTAACCCAACCAGGTAAAAAAGGTCCAAACTAAATCTTTCAAGTATTTAAATAAAAAGTACCTTTCAACTCGATCAAAGGCTTTTCCCGCATCTAATGCCGCTATCATTGATTGATTCAAACAATATCTTGATCCATTAATCAACGTCACAGTCGAACAATATTTTCAGAAGAAAATCTATTCTTAATAAAACCTGCTTGATAAACATGTATTAAACATGATAAATACTTCGCAAGTCTATTGGCCAATACCTTAGCTACTATCTTATAAACTACATCTTATAAAGATATTGGTCGATATGAGGCAACTTTCATTGGGGCTCTTTCTTTTTTGCAATAACTAAGTCTAGGTCTAGAAAAGGTTTCTGGAAATGGTTTTGCTCTTCTGTAGCTTGTTTAAGAACATCCATCAAAACAGGAGACAAGACTTCATAAAATTCTTTCTAAAACCCTCCTGTAAACCCATCTTCTCCAGGTGATATTCAATATAGCTTCTTCAATTTCTAAATCACTGAAAGGAATTTCTGCCCTATCTTTATCGTCCAAAACCGATAAGTCCAAACGACCTAAAAAAGACTTAACACGTTCCTCATCCTGACTTACTTCAAAAGAATATAAATTCTGGTAAAATGAGTGAAATTCATCATTCATTTCCTGAGGTTTAAAAGTGATTCCTGAATTATTTCTTATCGCATTTATTGTCCCTGATGCCTGTTCAGTCTTTAATTGCTGAGCTAAAACCTTATGCACTCTTTCTCCTTACTCATAGTAATGCTATTTGGATCATTGTATTAATTTTTCATATTAATATGTTTGCATTATATTATAACAGTTTCAACTGAATCAAAAAAGTCTTTTATCCACAGTCGAATTTCATTGGAATTTCTTTTCTAACATTGTTATTTCCTTCTCCAAATTTTGCCTCTCTGCCAAATGCTGTGTCTTAATTCTTGCAGAATAATTGATTATCAGACCTCTTAAATAAGCTTTTCAAGCATCCCACAAAACAAATTTACTTTGTACTGAATATGTATTAATTGGCAAATAAGACTGAATATGGACTTTGATATAACTTAGAAACTTTGGTTGCTTCAATAACATCCCATTAAATCTTCACCGATAAGGGGTCTCTACATTATGCAAACCAGAACATGTGCAGGTGCACAATCCTTTATCCAGAACCCTTGGGGGTGGGTCACTGTGTTCCAAATTTCAGATTTTTCTGGATTTCGGAAAGCCAGATTTAAGCCCACACAAATTATGCTGCTGTATCCACCCCTACTCCCTTCCAGTCACACTGCCATTCCCCCCCCCACCCCACATCTCACCTGCCTGACTCGCGCTGCCATCTCTCTCCCCAATTGCTGATGTTGGGAGCTTTCCGGATTTTAGATGTCTCGAAAAAGCACTGTGTACTTCTACTTAACAATGAGGAATGATCCGATAAAATCCTACTCTTATACTCTGCATGTATAAATCTACCCTGTAATTGTGCTGATGTGAAGCAAAAGTCGATACTCAAAAAAGGATCATGTCTGGGTGAATAAAAAGAAAAGTCTTTTTCTGTCAGAATTAACATCCTCCACATTTCCACCAAATTCAAATCTTTCATTGAGTCTAAAATCCATTTTGCCATTTTGGTTCTTTGTACAGTTTTTGGAAATTTATCCAACACATAATTAAAATCCCCACCAACCAAAATATTTTCATTAGCTTGACCCAGATTCAAAAAAGTTTCAGAAATAATATCTTCATTATTTTCATTGGGTGGATAAACATTCATCAAAGTCCATGCTTCAGCAAAAATTTTACAATTCACCGACAGCTCTCGACCCGATGTGGCAGAGAATGATTCCAACTGAAACGGTATCTTCTTATGAACCAAAGTTGCAACTCACCTCTAGCTTTCAAATTAAATGCAGATGCAAAAACATGTCCTACACAATCTATCATCAATTTCATATGTTCTTTCTCAGACAAATGGGTTTCTTGCAAAAAGGCAACATCAACCTTCATTTTCTTTATATATGCCAATATTCCCTTTCCTTTTCATCAGATTATTAAGTCCTTTAACATTGAAGGTCACAAAATTTAAATGAGCCATAACTTAATTTCCTCTTGAGATTGACACTTCACACAGCAATTACATATTTTATAACACCCAAACCCCCCTTTCAAACAATAAGAAACCTCTGTAAAAAATGTAAAAACCTAAGAGCCGAGGACCCCCCTCTGTGGTCCAGCTGCAGTTAATACCACATTTGACAGATGACTTTAGAAGTAGTATAGTCAACCACCACCCCCCAACTGAACATTAAAACCCATCAGTCATCCCAGTGATAACACCCACATTGAGCTTGAGCTTCAACTTCAACATCACTCACCAATTCTGATTCCAATTCTTTTCCCTGTTCCCTTCTCAATTTTAATCTCGGGCATTTTCCCTATCAATTCCTTAAAATCTGGGAAGGAATTTGCAAAAGATAATGCACCATAAGGACTCTCAAAACATTGAGACTGATCTAGTCCATAATTCACCTTAAATATCGTAAGATGTCGAAAAGTAAACTTATACCCTTTCTTCCACAGCACTGCTTTGAGCAGATTAAACTCTTTCTGTCACTTAATAATCTCCTGACTTAAATCAGCATAAAATAAAACCCTATTTCCTTGAACCATCATTGGGGTTTGATCAAGGCGAGCTTTCTGAACTGCAAGCCGCAATATAATTTCTCTATCCTGATATCACAAGCATCTTAAAAGAACCGCTCTTGGCATTTGACCCGGAAAAAGTTTTCTCCTTAACGCCCTATAAGGCCAATCTAAAAAGACTCGACTCCCAACATCTCTGGAATCCATTTCCAGAAATAAATTTACAGGATCTGAACCATCAATATCTTCCGGCAGACCAACTATCTTAATATTATTACGACAACTTTGATTTTCTAACGAATCAATGTTTTTTAACAAATCTCTCTTCTGGACATCCCAGCCTGTAAACAAATCCTCAATAATGATCCATCCTCTCTGCATAATGGTCCTCACTGTCCTTAGAGTCAATAAAAACATCTTCTATCTTCTTAAATTGATCTTGTCCAGTGTCCACTGCTGTTAAACTCTTATTAATATCAACTTGAATAAATGTAATTTCTTCACACATACCAGCCATTATTTCCTTCATACCAGCAAATTGATCATTTAAAGTTTCAAAATTTTAGGTCATAGAAGACATCATCTTTTCATTTGGTTGGATCAGTTCTGTAGACATGAAGTTGACTTCCATCCCTGTTACAGGGGCCTTGAAGACTGGGGAAGGTGTCTGTGGTTAAACAACAGCTTTCATTGGAGAAGGAGATGTTCTTTAAGCTTAAGGGCTTCCTTCAGTGAGTCCAACTGCAGCAAATAGTCATTCTTGCTCTTCTTCTCGAATTTCTGAGTTGTCCTCCTCCACCTCATACCTGGCAGCCCTATTATAGATTTCCTGCGTGTGAGAACATCCATCCATGCTGAGAAGCTCAGTAGCACCAGAGGAGCATCTCCAGATGGGCCGCTGCATACAGTCATTCGCCTTCCTGCGAACTCGCGCTCACATTCGGGCACCCACACCCCGCTCTCCTTAGTCAAGCCAGGCTTGGGTCGGATTCCATGCTCGCGGTTCTCCTGGCCCGCCGCCAGACCAAAGACCTTGGTGACATCTTGCATCCCTGGAGGCGCAGAGAATGCGGACGTTTCTTCCATCTTCTCTTGAGTTCCACGTTGAGGATTTGGATCTATCTATAACTGCTCCTGAGGTTCCTTCTGGAAGGTCGGCCTTGCTTCTTCTGCACTTTTCACAGGTTGAAAACCTAGGTTTTTTCTAAGTTGCTGGTAATGAAATGGTATTGTATGAACTGACCAGTACAGGCATGGGCTGGCCCACCCTCCTGATGACATCCTCTCCGAGACACCTCCCTGGACTCCTCCCCTGTGACCCTGGCCTTCACTTCCCTCACTTGAACCTGGGCCATAAAGGTTGAGCCACCTCTTCCATCCCTTCAGTTACCTAGCTTGGGCGCGGGCCTCCAGTCTTGTGTGTAATAAAGCCTATCGTTCACCTCAGTCTTTGTCTCTGTGATTATTGGGCCAACTGGTCATGCCCAACACTGCTTTTTTCCTTTCTTCATTTCCAGAATCCTACTGTAGTAAATTACTGTTCAAAACATTGATAAAGTCAAAAAAGTCACTACAGTTCGAGTATTGAACAGTTCAGTCAGGGAGAGGTGTCTTCTCACGTCATTTTCCGATGCCATCTTTCCACGACCCCCCCCCCCCCTCCACCTCCCCTCAGCTGAATCCTTGAACCCCATCCAATCCAGGGACTCGAGGCAGTCCTGCAGCTGGCTTCCCCTCACATTACCACCTTCTGGTTGTCCTGATCTTGTTAGTGTTGTAAGCAATTTTAGGCCCCATTTCTAAGAGAGGATGTGATGGCCCAGAGGTGGTTTACAAGAATGATCCTGGGGATGAGAGGAATAATGTTTGAGGAGCATTTGATGGTTCTGGGCCTGGACTCGCCCGAGTTTAGAAGGATGAGGCAGGACCTCATTGAAATCTGATGAATAGTGAAAGGGCTGGATAGAGAGGATTTTGCCAGTACTGGGAGAGTTTATGACCAGCTGGCACAACCTCAGAATAAAAGGATGTCTGCCTAAAAAGGAGATGGAGAAACCTTTTCATCTGGAGCAGTGATTTTCAAACTCCTCCTCCACACCCCCACCCCCACCCCCCGGATCATTTTCCACTTAATCCTTGTGTCAGAAGTGCTCTATTAGTAAGGGATTACTTAAGATTGGAAAGAAAAAGTTTGAAAACCTCTGTTTTAATCGTACGTCATTGACTTGTTCTGTGAGTGGTTTCATAACTCCAGAGGAAATGGGCAAATGACAATTTTTCTCAAGCAAAATTTTCCTTCACAATTGGGTCGACTGCAGTCTTTCTCAGCCTTTTTTCCCATTCATATGCCACTTTAAGCAATCTCTTACTCATTTTTCAACACTCCAAGGAATAAAGTCCCAACCTGTTCAACCTTTCCCTGTAGCTCAACTCCTGAAGACCTGGCAGCTTCCTAGTAAATCTTCTCTGCACTCTTTCAATCTTACTAATACCCTTCCTGTAGCTAGGCGACCAGAACTGCACACAATACTCCAAATGTGGGCTCACCAACATCTGATACAACCTCACCATAACTTCTCAAATCCTATTTTCAGTATGTTAATTAATGAAGGCCAAGATGACAAAAGCTGTCTTTAGAACCTTGCCGTCATGTGACACCACTTTCTTGGAATTATGTAACTGTGTTTTATCTCCTAGAATGCTTCCACCAGCGTTGTCTCTGCTCCATCCTCAATTAGATTGATGAGTTACCATGCGTTCTTTTGGGAGTGCGCACAGCTCCAAAGTAAAGCAGAGATGGTTTATGGTACAGTCCTTACAGTTTCATAGGACATTCATTTCACAACCAACTATGATCTGAACATCCTTCCACAGCTTCGACATGGTATCGTAATCAGCAAAGCTTTTCCTACCCATTGGCTTGGATCCCCTTAACAGAATGTGTCCCACCACTCCTGGACACTGATTTTATATTTGTGCGCAGACAGGACCCAGGAGTGCTGTTACAACGACCGCATGTGGGCCTTTTCCGCATGGTGAAGAAGGATGGGTTTGAGTATACTTTGCACATTGGGGGACATTCACAGCTGTTTAGTTGGAACAGACAAAAGCCTGCCCATGTGGATCCCGCTTCACCCATTCAGTGCCCCCAGCCCAGACGATGAGGGTGTCCATCTAAGCTGCATGCAGCTGGTGTTTTACTTTCTGGCGACGGTTCTGGGGGGGCGTGTATCAGCTGTGTAGCGGGCCGAGAGGGCAAGGTTCTTTGGCGGGCACATAAAATCATTAGGCAGACAGATGGAAACTCATCCATTTAATTGACCGCATGGACGTGGTCCTGCGTGTCGAAGAATGGCACGTTGATCTGTGATTTCCCCTGCCGGAAGGTACAGGACACTCACAGGGCTTAATTTAAACCTGTGGTCCCGTGGATCTGCAGCAAACTCACAAATGATGTCACACCTTGACCCATGGAGCCCGGGACACGCTGTAAATAGAAGAAGCTTGTAAATAATGAATAAAGCAATCTTCTGTTGACTAACCTGGTATGTGTGTGTGTGTGTGTGTGTATATGTGTGTGTGTGTGTGTGTGTGTGTGTGTGTGTGTGTGTGTGTGTGTGTGTGTGTGTGTGTGTGTGTGTGTTGCTTTAGTAGCTCTATCGAAGTAGACGCTACATATATAAATATTTGGGAGGATGATCACACTTACAGGATTCTTTTCATCCATCTCACAGCCTGTGGGAAGATGCTATTCCCCAGCATGTAAGTCCTGATTTTGATGATGGACGTGGTTAAAGATGCTGTTCACTAGATCAAAATGGCCTTTGTACTATTCCTTGAGCCCAATTTGAACAACACTCCCAGTAAATGTCATCTACAGAAAAAGGGAGACCCCAGTGATCCTCACTACTCTGCATCATTCCTGTCTGATGCTATACAGCAACTAGACCATCCAAAGGTCGAGACTCAACTGCGCTCCTGTAAAATCTCAGGATGAGAGCCATTAGCCTTGACTTTCTCAGGCTCCTTGGGAAGTGTAGGCCCTTCCTGACCGATAAGGAGGTGTGATCGTTCTGTGTATTAATACGTGTGCTGTATGGATGGGAATTTTATGTGATTGTATTGTCTATTCTTGCTCTTTAACAATCTTTAGTGGATAGAAGTAGTCATTGTACTTTAGGATGTACAATCATGTACAGATTGTCCTTAAATAGCCATTTGGCCCAGATGTCTATTCAGTCCAAGAATACTTTCCATCACAGGCAGATTTTAAACAATAACACCATTCATTCTTAAACAAACATTGTTTTAAATTTTCTTTAAAAAAAAACAGGATCAAACTTTAACATCACTATTAACAGCCTTCCATTACCCCCTTCTAATTCAAAGTGCTGGTGTATTTAATGTGCATAAAGTTCTTTGACACAACTCCAAGTTCACCGGTGTCTATCAATTCTTATACTGTGCATAGAATTCAACATTTATGAATTTGAATATGAATGATAAGCTCTGGTGATTAAAAGTAAATGTTTACCCTCCAGGAAGATTCTTGTTGGTTTCAGAGAGGGATTTCCTGCTCATTGGACACACATAAACTGATTCCCTCTGATCAGCCACCTTGGGGTCTTGCCAAAGAAACTTGACCCATCAGGGTTTTCCAAATGATAACCTCTTCTGCAGGTCACCATTGATTTCCTTTTGTTTCCCTTATTTCAGGTAAAACATAATTTCTCGCAAGCCATTTCCTCTTGTATGGACAACAAAGTTCTTCAACAGGCTGAACTGAGAACTCGCAACTCGTCTTCAAAACAAGATGCCAGCTTGCCCTCTCTCTCTCTCTCTCTCTCTCTCTCTCTCTCTCTCTCTCTCTCTCTCTCTCTCTCTCTCTCTCTCTCTCTCTCTCTCTCTCTCTCTGTGTTAGAAAAAGCCTATTTGGTCTCTCCTCTCTGCTTGCAAAACCACATGACCTTCTTAGAAAAGCAAACTGGAACCAGCCAGATTACTCCACCAGACCCAAACTTCTGAGTCCATTCATCTGTTGCTTTAAAAACAATAATCCATTTACACCTGCTTTTGAAATTCTTTAGCAAAACAGTCTCCTTGTTTCGTCTTTGCAAAGGCTCTCGGCGCCTGAATGACTCACTCTCAGCAAAGCTCTTGCATTTTAAATAAGAGCTGTTTGTGAAGTGTATATGTTTGTTTGTAACCTACACAACTCCTATAATCCATCTCTTTCAAAAACATGTCTATGTACAATGTAAAATAAATAATCTGTCACAGGACAGATGCAGCAGAGGAGTTGTGATCAAATCAATGGTGTCCTTGCGAAAAAAAAGTGGGAAGAGGTATAATCTGTTGAGTGGAGTTTGTAATAGTTTGAAACTTGAACCTCTATCTCTATTTCAGGAGACAATTTACTGTCATGTAATTAAAAAGTGTCATATCACACAAAATTGTTTTTTTTCTGCTGTAAGACAAACAGACTCTCCCCACTCTGGCAGATATTGCCTGAAATGCCTCTTGCAGTCAGAGAAAGACTGAGTGCTCCCCCCCACCCCCACCACCCCAAACCCTGGGCTAAGTCACTGAGGGTCTGTGGATTCTCTTTCAATGCTCACAGACCAATCCAAGTCATTGGCAATGTGAGCTCCAGTTTTGAACCTCTGACATAATTAGGAACCATTTAGCACTCACTCGTATCCCAGGTCTGATACCTGACACCCTTTTAGCCAGTTTTGACCCAGTCTCTAGCAATCCACAGCCTGGTGTGGGTTCCTTGACTGCTTTGTCCAGAAGCCTGCAGCGTGCGTGGGTTTCTCTCCTAAAGTCACCAACAGCCTGCCACCTATGTGGGTGTTTCAGCTGCAGATCCCCTCACTGGTCGGCTTCCTTGGTCACTGACCCGTGGATTGAATCCTCTGCTTCTGAGATGTTGGTGGAGTGTGGTCTTTCTGTTTTCTGGTGCCCTGCACTAGTCGACCGCTTCCGCAGAATTCACGGTGGCGAGGAAACCTAACAAATCTAAATTTTAAAAAATTAACTAAGAGGAGAATCTCACATGTCTAGAGGGATGGAAGGGGCATTATTACAAATTGAAGCCTGATATTTGTATATTCAGGTGCCAAATTTGCAAAAGTAAAGAGTAGATGTTTCTCAAGCTATATGTAATTTTTTCCAAAGGAATACATCGTTGAATTTTTGCATGTCATCTTGGCATCCCTAAAAATATATATATATCTGATTTCCAAGTAAGTGCAATACATGTCCTCATCACCGCTAACGTTAATTTAACAAATTTCAATTGATATATTAATAGATTTAATTTGGGCCTTGTTCCTTCAATATTTCATATGAAAAATAAGGTCAGATTCTGTGGAAAAACATGTCCTATAACTTGTTCCATAAATATTGTAATTCTCCCCAAAAACATCTTGCATTAGGACAAAGATAAGATGAATGCAAGAAAGTTGTGACATCTTAACCACACCTAAAACATTGATCTGATAATTCTGATTTTATTCTATTCAATTTCACTGGTGTAAGAAGTAAATGTAGAAAATAAACTAGTTGTGAATTCCTTCTTCACTGCTGCAGTGTGGAACTCTGGTCAATAGATCCAAAATGCTGCGTTGAAGTGAATTAATACAACTCCCCTGGATCATTTGATCTCTATTGCCATATCAGCTTCCTGAGGAGGTTTTCACATCCAACAGCCTGAGTCACCTGACTCCAGGTGCAGGATTCAGATAAAATCCTTGCTGACATCTGCTACATGACTGATGTAAAAACAATTATACTGAACTAATTTATATCTTGCATTGAGAGCCTTATATGGATCTCCCCATATTTGCCAATCAATTACAATATTCAGATCCATTTCCCACCTTTGTCTCAACTTATGAACTTCTCATTTAAAAGTTCCTACTTGTAATAAAGAGGACATCATCAAATAATTTTTTTAACAATTCCTCTTATAAGGAATTTCTATTTCAGTACAACATGGTTGGTCCTAACTTATCCTTCAAATATGCTCTTAGTTGGAAATAGCAAAAAAAAAATTGCGATGAGTTATACGTTATTTATTTCTCAGTTGTTCAAATAACATTAATTGACCCCTTTCATAACAATCTTCAACATTTATAATCCCCTTACGAAACCCGCTATCCAGAAATTGATGATCCTTTGAAAAAATATATGAGGATTTTGAATCAAAGCCATTCTGTTTCAACAATTGTGTATCTTTATCACCAACCATTAATTTTGATTCCCACTTGTACATAAATTTTTGTGCTTTTCACTCTCCTATTTTATTTTATTTTATTTTTTTTAGTTTTTTATTTTTCACACCATAAATCACATTAACCATGACACACACTTTTTCCTGTTCACACATATACAGTGCCATTTGTTCCTCCCTCCTCCCATCCCACCCTCCCTACCTCCCCCCTCCCATCCATTTAAGGTATACAATCTAGGATACATTAAACCAGTCAGACAATGTTGTCATTCAAGAAAAATACACCAGAAATTCTACTGAGTCCATTCTTTTCATTTCCTTTTCCTTCCGTTAACTTAGGTAATGATTGTCCCCACTAGGTTTTCGCTATTGTATTTAATGTAAGGCTCCCATATTGTTCAAATATTTCAATATTATTTCTTAAACTATATGTTATTTTTTCTAATGGAATACATTTATTCATTTCTATATACCATTGTTGTATTTTCAAATTATCTTCCAATTTCCAGGTTGACATAATACATTTTTTTGCTACGGCAAGAGCTATCTTAACAAATCTTTTTTGTGCATCCTCCAAATCAATTTCAAATTCTTTGTTTTTTATGTACTCTCCTATTTTATTTGATTCTATTTTAACCCTTTCAAAAAAGGAAGCAATAATTCTCATTTGAGCTGCTCCATAACAATTTTTAAAATGAGGAAGCTTCAGTCCTCTCAATGCAGAATTTGCATTGGGTCACTTGTAACATGGGATTCAATTGGAAATGGGTTCATGTGACATAAAACCATGATGCAGAATGTTTTCTAAGAATGGAATACATGAGGAGGGTTGTCTAGGTCTCCAGCAGGATATAGATCACAAGATATAGGAGCAGAAGTAGGCCCATCGAGTCTGCTCCACCATTCTTCCACTCACCCCCACTCCCCAGCTCTCTCCCCATTACCCTTAATTTCTTGATGTATCAAATACCTGTTAATCTCTGCCCTAAATACACCCAATGACCCACTGACAAAATCAATTTTTCCACATTTGTTTTAAATTGACACCCTTTTATCCTGAAATTATGCTCTCCTGTCCTAGAATCCCCTACCATGGGAAACATCTTTGCCATATGTACTCTGTCCAAGCCTTCCAGCATTTGAAATGCCTCTGAGGTCCCCCTTATCCTTCTGTACTCCAACTAGTACAGTCGAAGAGTCGACAATTGTTCCTCATACACTAACCCTTTCATTCCTGATATCATTCCAGTAAATCATCTCTGACCTTCTCCAACACCAACACATCTTTTCTCAAATACGGCACCAAAAACTCTAATTCTGATTGAATGGAAAGAGAATTCTCCAACGACACAAACACAACGGTTACATGATATTATGTCTTGTTGATATTTACCACTCGGGAAGGTTCTTGTTGGTTTTCAGATAGAGGTGTGTTGTTCAGGGAATCATTGGTGTTTTGGTGACTCAACGTACCAGCATCTGAAGTCCGTTATCTCTTCAGAAAAGCTCTGATAGCTTTAGCATAGAGCAGAGCTGAGCCACGACTTTGCAGGTATTTAAGGGAGTGTGTGGGCAGGGTTTGTTCTGGACCAACAATCTCACCAAATGACTCTGCTTGAAATCAAGATTCAAACCATTTTGAGGAATACAACAGGAAATGTTCAACAAGAGCCTGATGTTCCCTGAGGAGTTTTCTTTCAATAGTGGAAATGTTTTTTTTTAAAGCCCGTTAATATTCCTGATACATATCTTTGTATTTAACTTTCAGGTTGCTATCTGTTGTTAACTTGGAGGCCTTTAATGGGGTGACTGGGTGGAATCTTTGCTTTAACCAAGCAGTTCTCTTGCAATTTTCCAGCTGTAGGATGCGATTCAGTTGCTTGCAAGTTTAGCAAGTGGGATTTTGATGTGAAATTGCAATTCACAGTGTCATTTTTGTGTTTGAAAATGCCAACGTGAAAATTTTAACTTTAGTCTTCTTGGTTTGCTTAAGTTTACAGAGGAGACGTTGGGTAAAGTTGAGAAGACAGAGTTGGATGCCCATTTGGTGAATCGGCTGGGCAAAGCATAAAGCACAAAATGAGGGTCTGAAAAAATAATGAAGGAGACTGAAGTGCCGTTGAACCAAACCTAGGTTAAGAATTTAATTTTGTGCAATGTACTTAAGAGACCAAACGATTTGGGCTTTTAGTGGTGACGTATTAAAATGAACAAAATCTGATAAGAATAGAAGTTTTATGGAATGTTTGGAAGTTGTCACAAAAAAACGGAGATATAAATTAGATGTTGTAATTAAGATAAATGAACAATACAATGAGCTTGGTGTCACAGTATCTGCCTCCCTCTACCGTACATCACCGTTAAACCTTCTCCCCAATATGAACCTGATGTCAAAGTATCTGACACTGTTAATCGTACATCAATGTTAAACCTTCTCACGAATGTGAATCCTGTCTCAAAGTTTCTGCCTCAGTCTATCGTACATCAACGTTAAACTTTTTCCCCCTGTGAACCTGGTGTAATAGAATCTGCATCAGTCTACCGTCCATCACCGTTAAACCTTCTCCCTACTATGAACATGGTGTCTTGGTATATATCTCAATTTACCGTACATCACCGTTAAACCTTCTCACTACTGTGAACTTGGTGTCACAGTATTGGTCTCAGTCTACCGTACATCACTGATAAACCTCCTCCCCACTGTGCACCCGGTGTCACGATATCCATCTCAATTTACCGTACATCACTGTTAAACATTCTCCCCAATATGAACATGGTGTCACAGTATCTGACACAGTTTATAGTAAATCACTGTTAAACCTTCTTACTACTGTGGAATCCATCTCACATTTTCGGCCTCAGTCTACCGTTCATAAACATTAAACCTTTTCCTCCTGTGAACCTGGTGTTAAAGTACCTGCCTCAGTTTAACGCACATCACCATTAAGCCTTCTTACTGCCCTGAACTCAGCGTCACAGAATATGCCAAAGTCTACTGTACTCTACCGTTAAAACATCTCCCCACTCTGAAACTGGTGTCGCAGTATCTCACACAGTCTATCGTACATGACTGTTAAACCTTGTTAATGTTGTGAACCCATTGTCTCAGTATCTCTTATCAGTCTACCATACATCATCGTTAAATCTTTACACATCTGTGAATGGGTGTCACTGTATCTGACACAGTTTATCATAGATTACTGTTAAACCTTTTCACTGCTGTGAATCCAGCGTCACAGTAACTGTCTCAGTCTCCCATACATAATCGTTGAACCTTATCCCCACTGTGCACCTGGTGTCACATTATCTACCTCAACATACCGTACATCACCGTTAAACCTTCTCCCCATGTGAACCTGGTGTCACAGTATCTGACACAGTTTATCGTACATTACTGTTAAACCTTCTCCCCACTGTGAACCTGGTGTCACTGTATCTGACACAGTTTATCGTACATGACTGTTAAACCTTCTCCCCATGTGAACCTGGTGTCACTGTATCTGACACAGTTTATCGTACATGACTGTTAAACCTTCTCCCCACTGTGAACCTGGTGTCACATTATCTACCTCAACATACCGTACATCACCGTTAAACCTTCTCCCCATGTGAACCTGGTGTCACAGTATCTGACACAGTTTATCGTACATTACTGTTAAACCTTCTCCCCACTGTGAACCTGGTGTCACTGTATCTGACACAGTTTATCGTACATGACTGTTAAACCTTCTCCCCACTGTGAACCTGGTGTCACAGTATCTGACACAGTTTATCGTACATTACTGTTAAACCTTCTCCCCACTGTGAACCTGGTGTCACTGTATCTGACACAGTTTATCGTACATTACTGTTAAACCTTCTCCCCACTGTGAACCTGGTGTCATATTATCTACCTCAACATACCGTACATCACCGTTAAACCTTCTCCCCATGTGAACCTGGTGTCACAGTATCTGACACAGTTTATCGTACATTACTGTTAAACCTTCTCCCCACTGTGAACCTGGTGTCACTGTATCTGACACAGTTTATCGTACATGACTGTTAAACCTTCTCCCCACTGTGAACCTGGTGTCACAGTATCTGACACAGTTTATCGTACATTACTGTTAAACCTTCTCCCCACTGTGAACCTGGTGTCACTGTATCTGACACAGTTTATCGTACATTACTGTTAAACCTTCTCCCCACTGTGAACCTGGTGTCACTGTATCTGACACAGTTTATCGTACATGACTGTTAAACCTTCTCCCCACTGTGAACCTGGTGTCACAGTATCTGACACAGTTTATCGTACATTACTGTTAAACCTTCTCCCCACTGTGAACCTGGTGTCACTGTATCTGACACAGTTTATCGTACATGACTGTTAAACCTTCTCCCCACTGTGAACCTGGTGTCACAGTATCTGACACAGTTTATCGTACATTACTGTTAAACCTTCTCCCCACTGTGAACCTGGTGTCACAGTATCTGCCACAGTTTATTTTACATCACCGTTAAATCTTATTCAAATTGTGAACCTGGTGTCACAGTATCTCACAGTTTATCGTACAATACTGTTACACCTTGTTAATGTTGTGAACCCATTGTCTCAGTATCTCTTATCAGTCTACCATACATCATCGTTAAACCTTTACACATCTGTGAATGGGTGTCATTATATCTGACACAGTTTATTGTACATCACTGTTAAACCTTCTCCCCACTGTGAACCAGGTGTCACTGTATCTGACACAGTTTATCGTACATCACTGTTAAACCATCTCCCCACTGTGAACCTGGTGTCACAGTATCTGACACAGTTCATCGTAGATTACTGTTAAACATTTTCGCTTCTGTGAACCCAGCATCACAGTAACTGTCTCAGTCTACTGTACATCATCGTTGAACTTTATCCCCACTGTGCACCTGGTGTCACTTTATCTACCTCAACATACCGTACATCACCGTTAAACCTTCTCCCCATGTGAACCTGGTGTCACAGTATCTGACACAGTTTATCGGTCATTACTTTTCAACTTTCTCACTTCTGTGAACCCAGTGTCACAGTAACTGTCTCAGTCTACTGTACATCACTGTTAAACCTGATCCCCACTTTACTCCTGGTGTCAAATTATCTACCTCAACATACCCTACATCACTGTTAAACCTTCACCCTCTGTGAACCTGGTGTCACAGTATCAGACACAGTTCATAGTATATCACTGTTAATCCTTCTCACAAATGTGAATCCTACTATAAAATAATGCACCCCTTCTAAGTCTCACAGTATTCTAATCCCCACCTATTTTAAAAATTCCAAAAAAAGGAGAAAAATCAATCCCAAAACAAGCTACTCAAAAGTAGTAGCCCCCTAAAAATCTGGGTGTGGTGAAGTCCACAAGTGGCGGGTGACTAAAGGACTCAGTGTCACCCACCCCCAGTCAGACTTTCACAAAGTCCTGAAACAAAAACATTCAACCCAGTGATTCCAGTCCCAATGATTGTTCCGGATCTTCAACATCGAGAAGACTTTGCGTCAATTCAACTTTTTTTCCCATTCTTTCCATATTTTCCAATCTTCCCATTTCCATTCCCATTGACCCTTCCCTTCTGTGACAATGGTGACATTCGCCCATTTCCTCGTACATCTGGCAATGAATTAGCAAATATTAAAGCATCATGGTCATTTTCAATAAACTGAGATTGAAAATTCCCATAAAAATCTTCCAATACTGCCGAATAACGAAAAGCAAATTTATATCCCTTTTGCCACAATACTTAATCGACTGAATTAAATTCTCGGACTCTTCTGATAATTTCTTGACTCAGATCTGCATTTAAAAAACCCTATTATTTTGAACCATAATTGGAGCCTGATTTTGCCATGTTTTCTGCACCACCAATCGGAGGATCATCTCTCTGTCTTGATATTTAAAACAGCGAATCAAAACTGCTCGTGGTAATTGGCCTGGAAACAGTTTCTTCCTTAACGCTCTATTCGCTCGATTTAATTCCAGTCCTTCTTGAAAGAATTACCTGCCCTACACGTCTGGGATCCATTTCTTCAAAACCTTCACCGGATCCGAACCTTCCATATCTTCCGGAAGATCTACTATCTTAACATTATTTCTACGACTTTGGTTTTCTAATGAGTCAAACTTCTTCAATAATTCCTTCTTCTGAATCCCCCAATCTACAAAAGGATCTTCCACTTTTCCATTTTTTTCTCTATTACGCTCCACTTGACTCTTGCTTTCAAGAAAGCCTCCTCAATCTTTTTAAAATGATCTAGCACAGTATCCACTGATCGTGTCCATCTCGTAACATCACTCTTAACTACATTAATATCTTGCTTCATAAAAGTTATTTCTTCACACACAGTGTTCATTTTAGTTTTCATTTCCGAAAATCTGATGAATCATCTGCATTGACATATTTGACATATCTTCCATGAGTTGAGCAATCCCTTCCAGAATTGGAAACACAGAAATCCAGTCCAGGATCCATCACCTACATTTGAGGCTGACCTTCTTTTGCCGCAGTCCCCAGTTCTTCAAATTCTAATGAAGTTGAGCATCTTCTTCCTCCATAGCAATAGGTCCTCTTCCGGTGCTGCTGCAGGTCTGGACACCCGACAACAGTGTGCCGACCTCGTCAGTTCACCGTCGCTCAGGCTCCCCCACAGCCCACACCTTCTCCAAAGGTTTGTGGACCCCCGACGCACTGTGCATGCCCGGTAGGGCCACCGACTGCGCAGGTGTGTCTTCTGATGCTACACTGTACCTCCCCTGACCACCAGGCAATGCTGCAGGCTCACGGGCCAGTCCTCGCTCAGCTGGCCCACCCTCACGTCTGTGTTCATGAGTGCACGAGTCAAAACCGCTGAACTCATCACTGAGCTGTCGTCATCTTGAGATAGCGCAAGTGGTGCCGACTAAATACTTAGCCGGGCAGGAGTCCTCTGAGGCTTGGAGACTCCAGTCGACGACTCCATTGCTTCAACTTGAACTTGGCCACAATTCTTCAACACTTTTGTAAAGTAATTTCTTCTGGAACCGAGTTTTCAATTTTTTCACATTAGTAGCTATTTCGATCCTCCACTATTCCAAAGTCTATAAATAGTATTTTTAATCACTTTTACAACTTTTAAAATCGAACATTTAATAGTCTAACTGGGGAAGGGTGGAACCACACATCTACCCTCTGCGCCATCTTGTCACAGGATCTGACACAGTTTATAGTAAATCACTGTTAAACCTTCACATTACTGTGAATGCTGTCTCTCAGCTTCTGCCTCAATCTACCGTTAATCATCGTTAAACCTTCTCCCCCTGTTAACTTGGTGTTAAAATATCAGCCTAAGTTTACCACACATCACCATTAAACCTTCTCCCCATTGTGAGACCGGTTTTACTGTATCTGCCACAGTTTATTGTACATCATTTTTAAACCTTCTCACTACTGTTAACATGGAGTCACAGAATCTGCCTTATTCTACCATACATCTCTGTTAAACCTTCTCAGTACTGTGAATACAGTGTCACAGTATCTACCAAGTCGACTGTGCATCACCGATAAACATTCTCCCCACGTTGACCCATTTTTCACTGTTTTTGCCACCATTTATCGTACATCACAGTTCAGCCTTCTCCCCGCTATAAACTTGGAGTCACAGTATATTCCACAGTTTATTGTACATCACTGATATACCTTCTCCTCATTGTGAATGTGGTGTCACCATATCTGCGTCAGTCTTCTGTACATCACCATAAACTTCTCCCCAATGTGAACCTGGTGTCACTTTATCTGCCACAGTTAATATTACATCACCATAAAACCTTCTTCCAACTGTGTACCTAGTATCACAGTATCTACCACAGCTTATCATGCATTACTGTTAAACCTTCTCACTACTGAAAACTTGGTGTCACAGTATCTGCCAAAGTCTACTGTATATCAGCGTTAAATATTCTCCCAACTGTGAACCTGGTGTCACAGTGTCTGATACAGTTTATCGTACATTACTGTTAAACCCGCCATATAAGCTCCAGATAGCGAAATAGGAGTTCTCACATCTGCAGGAACTGGGGATCATTCGTTGCTCCAACAGTCCTTTGGCCTCTCCGCTCCACCTGGTCCCAAAAGCCTCCGATGGCTGGTGCCCCTGCGAAGATTATCGACGGCTTAATGACATGACAGTACCTGACCGTTACCCCATCCCTCACATTCAGGACTTTATGGCCAATCTGCATGGTGTGAGAGTATTCTCCAAGGTCGATCTGGTGTGCGTGTATAATCAAATGCCATTGCACCCCGAGGACATCCCCAAAACGGCCATCATCACCCCCTTCGGCTTGTTCGAATTTTTATGCATGCCTTTCAGGCTCATGAACACCGCCCAGACCTTCCAGCACCTCATGGATACGGTGCGCAGGGATTTGAATTTCGTGTTCATTTATCTGTATGACATTCTTGTCGCCAGCAGAGACTGGGCACAACACAAGTCTCACCTGCACACCCTCTTCTCCCGACTGGCCGAATTCAGCCTAAAGATCAGCGCGGCCAAATACCAGTTTTGTGCAGAAGAAAATTTGGATGGGATGAAACTAATCCAGAATCCATTGCGCAGGATTGGAAAAATTAGATTGAGTGTCTTCAAATACTTGGAAGTTTTGACGTCAACAGACCATTTTTCTGATGTAAGTGAAGGTGGTTTTGATCCTATCAGTTACTGAGTCCTGTGAAATAATCAAGTGCGAGTAGATGGTGGATTTGTAATGGGAAAAGCCAGAGTGGCTCCATTAAAGTCAGTCACCAGACCTTGAATGGAATTGACTGCTGCTATTATGGCGAGCAAAATGGACGCTATGTTAAGAAGAGAATTACAGATGGAGTTAGCAGATCCTGTGTTTTGGACTGATAGAACATCAGTGCTTAAATATATTAAAAATGAAATCATGAGGTTTCATCTCTTTGTGACTAACAGAGAGAATGAAAACCTGGACAACAACAAATGGCAGATTTACCACAGGACAGAGTTTCACCTGATGAATTCCCATTTACATCCGTGGAAGTTGATTATTTTGGTCCTTTGCAATTAAAGTGAGGACGAAGTGTTGAAAAATGATATGGAGTTATTTTCACTTGTTTGACTATGAGAGCAATTCATATTGAAGTAGCGTCATTGCTTGATACAGACTCTTTTATTAATGTTCTTCGGCGTTTTATTCCTAGACGTGGTCAAGTAAAAGAATTATGTTCTGATAATGGATCTAACTTTAAAGGAGCTGAACGAGAATTATGAAAAGTTATTCAAAATTGGAATCAACATCAAATTAATGATGCATTATTTTAGAAAGAAGTTAATTGGATATTTATTCCACCCATAGTTATGGGTGTGGTACGGGTAAGGGTTAGTTGGTTGTGGAGAACGTTTACAAAGGTCTGTACTGGGCAGTACTGGGCAGCAATGCTTAATGTTGTAATGGATGCGGAAGCTCTGGGAAGGGGTAAGGGAGGGACTGGCCAGGAAGTCTGCAGATGCTGAGTCCGAGGGCAATGACAAACATGCTGGGGAAACTCATGGATAGTTTTGTCAGGAGCAGGTCCTGCATCACCAGTCAAATTGAGTATTTCAAGGAGGTGTCAAAGGAAATAGATGAAGGTCAAGGTCTGTATGTGCTGCACGAAGATTTAGTAAGGTGCTTGACAAGGTCGTCACGGTGGCCTCATTCAGACCGTCGGGAGGCATGGGATCCATGGAGCCCGGGCTGTGTGGATTCAGAATTGGCTTGTCTGCAGTAAACAGAGGGTAGTAGTAGATGGAACAATGACTAGTGGCGCTCAAAATGGATCTGCTCTGGGACCCCTGCTCTTTGTGATTTTTATGAATGATGATGGGAGTGGAAGGGTGGGTATGTCAGGGGATGACACAGAGGTAGAGATGTTTTAGACAGAGTAGAAGGTTGTCATAGGTCATCCAGTTTGCAGAGAAGTGACAGATGGAGTTGAATCCTGTAAATACAGATGTACTTAAACAAGCAACTGGTACAGGTTAATTTCCAGAGTCATTTTGAAGGGCACGAATAAAAGTTATTCCAAAAAAGGTTGGAGACCCATTAAAATTAGCTTCATATAGACCAATATCTTTATTGAATGCGGATTACAAGAACGTGAGGGATGAGCACTTGGTTAATGGCAGGAATATGAACAGTGGGCAGGACAAAGATATATTTAGATCCTGCTCCATAAATCACTCAAGGTTGCTGTGCAAATTGAGAGGGAGTTTAAGATGGTGAATTGTGTGCTGGAGTTCAGGAGTCAGGGAGTTGAGTTCAAGAACTGAGAGGTAACGTTGCAGATGTATAAAATTCTAGTCAGACCACACTTGGAATATTGTGTGCATTTCTGGGGCGAGAATACCAGAGGACGTCTAAATAAGGTGAGAGGAGGGAACTTTAGGCAAGATGTGAGGGGGACATTTTATTCACACAGAATGTAGTGGGTGGCTGGAATGCATTGCCAGGGGTAGTAGTGGAGGCTGGTCTCAAAAAAGGCATGAAAATGATTTTAATATAGGGACAGGAATAAAAGAAAAACAGAAGGTACTGGTGAGAGGGAGGGAAGAGTAATATTGTTGTGGGGTAGGTTCAGATGGGTCAGCTGAAGGGACTCGACTGATCCATCCATGATTTGTCCAACATCTTGCTGCCATGTCATGGTGAACCAGTGTGTTGCCTGATGGAGATACGTGATTCCGAGCTCTGCAGATATAGATTGTGGTTTTCTCCATAACACACTTCCTCAGGTAGAGCAGAGGAAGGGAAAGGCCCTAGTGTGCAGGGGTAGGGAGGGGAGTGATGGGGGAAGAGTTGGGGCCCTCTAAAGTCATCGTGACCAGGCCTCGGAGACGGCATCTCTATCACTTGTATTTCTCTTCCCAGGAGAAGGAGCGATCTCAGAGACAAGACACGAGTCCAGAAGAACCTCGCATCCCAGCTGAACAGAGGACGGACAACATCATGATGACCTGAAGCCCTCCCCTGCTTCTCCCTCTGGCCCTGCCAAATCCATTCCCCACCTCTTCCATATCCCTTCACCCATTTCCCCCCCCCATTTCTCCCCTACCTCTCCTCCATTCCAACCCCCTCCCGCTCACCTTCCCCATCACATACCCTCACACCTATGCCCTAACCTCAGCCCTCCTCCCTTCACCTCCCCTTCCCCTCCTCTTCCCCTCCTCCCCTTCCCCTCCTCCCCTTCCCCTCCCCTTCCCCTCCTCCCCTTCCCCTCCTACCCTTCCCCTCCTCCCCTTCCCCTCCTCCCCATCCCATCCTCCCCTTCCCCTCTTCCCTTTCCCCTCCCCTCCCCTTCCTACCCCTAACTTAGAATTAAGATAAGGGTCAGGGACAGGTAGAGGTACAGTTAGGTTTAGGGTTAGGAGATGTGGGCTCAGGTTAGGTCGAGGTTTATGGTTAGGTTTAGAGTTCGGGGAAGTGGGCTTGTGTTAGGTTTAGGGGAAGGGGGTAGGAGGAGGAGGTAGAGGTGGGGTGTGAGTTGGGGTTAGGGGAAGGTGGGTAGGATTAGGGTTGGGTTTAGGGGACAGCATAGGGATAGGCTTAGGGGACAGGATGGAAATAAGAGTTAGGGTTGGGGACATGGTGTAGTGTTTAAGGGTATCGGTAGTGTTAAGGTTAAGGTTAGGGTTTGTTAGGGGTTAGGGTTAGGTTGGGGAGGGGAGCGGGGGAGGCGAGCGAGGCACGGAAAATGGGGAGGTGATAGGGAAGGGAATTGGCAGGGGAATGAGGAGGGGTACGGTGTAGAGGAAATGCGAGTTGAACGGAGGAAGGCATCCCTACCCCCTCCCCTTCCCACCCCTTCCCCCACATTATCCCTGCCTCTCCTCTCCTTCCAGAGGAAGCCAGGCCTCATTCGGCCAGAACCTCCCTGTGGTTTCAGAGCCTCCGTTTCAGGATGTGCCTTCGACGCTTGCCGCTGGACAGACATCTTGTCTCTTGATTCATTCTATGCCATTGATATTAAATTTACAAATGGTTTGGTCTTTCAAAGCTTGAACTCAAAAGGCTGGTTCAGATAGACAACATAGAAAAAGGCCCTTCTGCCCCTCTCTCCTGCTGGCTGAGCTTTTGTAATCAGTCCATTTTCCTCTCCCCCTTTTCATTCTTAGATCCCATCCAGCTCATGTTGCCTTGTCAATCTTACGGCCTGTGGGAAGAAGCTATTTCCCTCCCTGGCTTCTCTGCTTTTATTCCTCCATATCTCCTTCCTGATGGCAGGGGGACAAAGATGCTCTGTGCTGGATATCTGTGAGTCTATTTTCAGAGCCCATCCCTGCAAAAAATCAGGGGTCCCCTACCTTGAGGTTCCACCCATGTTGCCTCTCCCTCAGCACTCTCTCGTCAAAACACAACTGTACCCTCCTTCCCCTCCTCTGCCATGTCTCAGTATCCCGCTGACAATTCCAGACAGCTGCCATGTCTACACCCTCCCCCACCTGCTATCGAATGCCCTGCATCCTCCTTCGCCATTGGTTTCCTCCTGTTATCAGGCATCAGGATGGACCCCACCCTGTTGAAACTACCTGTATTCTCACTGATCTCTCTGCACCTCTGCCCTCCATCCAGGAGTCTTGGTTGTCTTGTGGGGATGGTGAGCAGTAAGGAGACCTCCAGTTCCAGGAGACAGGGAGAACCACAGAGATGCCCAACTCAGTCAATTGGGTAGAACCTGGTCATCAGGTGTAAGGAGCTCTCGGTACTGCTGCATGTGGGGCAGGTGTGGCCATCCCCACACCTCCACCCTGTCAATTCCCAAAACACATTTCCTATTCATGTGGGAGTCCAAAATGGATAGGGTCTGGAGGACCATGTACGTCGTCAATCAATGGGGGCATAACCCTAACCAGCATGGCTATTGTGCATGGCTGTGCTTGGAAACAAAGTGCAAGGGCACCAAAAACCGCTATGTGCTGAGGTTCGACCTGGCTCAGGTGTTGTGAAAGATTGGTCTGGCCCTGATGCCACACAATGTCCTAGTCAGCAGGAATTTGGCCCATCAGCTTCATGGGAATGCTTGCATAGACAAACACTATTGACCACAGGGCCATCAGGCAGTGGTCAGCATGGAATTCCTGCTGACACAGAGACTGGGACTTGATGAGATACTGTGGGGTGGTCCCCTGAGCAGAGCATCGAGAGACAGACATCCAGAACTGCTGGAAGACCAGAAACTCAGTGAAAGATGCCCTTTGGTCTGCCTGAAACCCAGATAAGAGAAGCAAACACTAGAAGCCCAAAGCAAAGGGAGGAAGCTTTAGGGGCAATATCAGGGGTACTTGTTTTTACACAGAGTTGTGGGTGCCAGGAATGACTTGCCAGGAGTGGTGATGAAGGCTGAAATATTAGCGGCATTTAAGGGCTTCTTGGACACATGAATGAAGGAAACATAGAAGATAGGAGCAGGAGTAGGTCATTCGACCCTTCGAGCCTGCTCCGCCATTCAACGAGATCATGGCTGATCTTAAAGTTCAGTACCCCATCCCCGCCTTCTCTCCGTAACCTTTAATACCCTTATACTGAAGAAATATATCTAATTCCCTCTTAAATATATTTAATGAACCTGCCTCTACTGCCCTCTGTGGCAATGAATTCCACAGATTCACCACCCTCTGGGTAAAGAAATTCCTCCTCATCTCGTTCCTAAATGGTTTGCGTATTATCCTCAAATCATGGCCCCAGGTTCTGGATTTTCCCATCCTTGGAAACATCCCATCTGCATCCATTCTGTCCAGTACTGCCAGAATTTTATATGTCTCTATGAGATCCCCTCTCAATCTTCTAAACTCCAGCGAGTACAATCCCAATTTCCGCAATCTTTCCTCATAAGTCATTCCTGCCATTCCTGGTATCAGCCTGGTGAATCCCCTCTGCACTCCCTCCATAGCAAGAATGGAGGTTTATGAAGGAGGAAGGGTCTAGTTTTTATTTTGCTTGGAATTGATAGGTCAGCACAACATCGAGGTCCGAAGGGCATAACTGTTCGACGTTAACCTGCTGGTCTTTTAGGACATGGAGATGTGGGTGAGGGAACGCTGCCCACCGGCCTATTCCAGGTTGCTGAGAGATGCACTGAGGCTTGGCGCAGCCAACACGAGGGAGCTGTGGGTAAGGACTCTAATCCTCCGGGTCTTGAGGGGCGGAGACTAAGGGGAACCCCTTCAACCACAGAGTGCAGGGAGTAACCACAAGGTGTCAAAGTGGTGGAATGACGCTAAACAGAGAACGTGTGCAGTGAAGGGAATATAGGCATGCAACACGAGGATGAGAAAAGACATGGAACAGTTGTCCTCTTGGTCAATAATTTTAGAATAAAGTTAATTTTGGGGTGAAAAAGAGAAAAGCCCGAACTCAGTCACCTTTGTTTCATGAGATACATTCTCCTATCCAGGAAAGCTCCTCTGTACCCGTTCAAATTGAACCCGAGGAAACTGTATTCATGGTGGAAACCTCTGCAAACACACAACTGGACCTACGCACAGAGAGACAAATGATACACGTGCAGTCCCTCCCAAAAAAGAAATAAATTCTGTTGAATCAATAGCAGAGTCATGGAGTCTTTGACTGAGCCGATCATCCATCATTCTCCATTCTCACTGCTCGCAGGAAGAATCTGTTTCTGGGCCTGGTGCTCCTGGCTCCGATATTCCTCGACCTCTTTCCTGATGAGAAGAGCTGCCAAATGCTGTGGGCAGGTGGAAGGGATCCTCGACGACGTTGACAATGAACCTGGTTTATCCCATTGATATTTGGGATGGGTGGGTTGGGGGGAGAGAGTCCCCATGATCCTATCTGCCACTCGTGGTCCTGTTGATCATTTAAAAAAAAAATTTATAAACTTAAAACCACAACAAATTCACACTATTAATAATAATGTTCATCTAATGTGTGGCATCTATAAAAGAAAGAATAAAGACACCACACCCCACCCCCATCCCCAATATCCTAACCCCTCCCCTTCTCGCCTCAACAGAAGTGTCTGTTACTTTAAAGTTTCATTGAATAAACGGAGGCCTTCAGGTGAAGGGGTGTGTCAGGGTTTCATGTAAATATCCACACCCACCCTTGGTAAATATGGGCTCCATATTCTTCTGACATATCAAGTTGGAGTGGCCTGTTAACCGAGACACGAGCCACTACACTAGAGAGCCGACAAACACGCTGACAGCGCAGACCCCGTTGGGGCCAATGCCCTTCATCCCAGGGGAAGACCCACATGGTGGGAAACAATGAGCAACGGGAGGATCGCCTTCCAACCCGATGCTGAAGCTGCCTGTTCAAGCAACTTATCTTCCACTTCCACTTCTTGGGTGCATGTCAGTCTTTCCAGACTTAGCGGGAGCGCGCCTGCTACAGTGGTGACCTCAGCAGGACCCAGCCCTTCAGTTGGACGTGAAGATCACGGTCCAGGCGGCTCTTCAGATGGTTTGGTTGAAGCTGTCAACGTTCTGGATGTCGCAGCCACACGTGGGGTTCAAACAGGCCAAGGACCAGTTCCACCTCCAGGAGATCACCGCTGATGACATCCATTACTCCTCCATGATGTTCTTGCTCATCAGGACATGGCAGCAAGGCTCATCGACTTCCGACATCAGCCTCCCGAGCAAGGCAAATAGGATGCCCTCAAGGAGCTCTTAACCCGCACCTTCAGCCCACGCCTTCATCCTCCACCTCATTCTGTTCCTGCTCTCACTGTCACATGGCCCAGACAGTCAGCCCAACATGACTCCCTTTGTTCTATTTCTTTTCAGCTCTCACCAAATGCCCTGGACCCACTTTTCAGGAACTTTTCCCTCTTCCTCCCTATGTCATTGGTATCTCCATGTACCACAAACTCTGGCCCACTTTAGGATGTCTTGAACACCAGTAGCAACACCACAGACACTGGAACCAGGGAGGCACCACCTGGAAAAGGTCCAGGGTCCTTGTCCAACAGTCTTTTTCCTGAGCATCCAGGCAGCAGAGAAATATCAATGGTTGCTCAAAGCAAAATCCTCATTGCGGTGCCCACCAACAAGTTGAGGCACAAAGGTTTGTGGGTCTTTTGGGTTACTGGTGCCAACATATTCCCCATTTCACCCTGCCCCTCCATCTACTGTACAATGTTGCCCAGAAAAAAAACTCTCCGCTTCATTGAAGACCTGAACAACAAATGGCTTCTTAAATGGCAAAACACACTGTTGAACACCACTGCCACTGACCACAAGCACCCCCCAACCCCTCAAAACTGGAAGACCCTTTGAATGACTTGTCTCTGCCATGAAGACAATGGCCTAGTGGAGCCTCGAGCAAAAGAGGCAAGGTCGCCGAGTCCCACACAGCTTCTGGTTCAATTCCCTCCTGGAAGCTGCCTCCCGCGACTCCCCATCTGAGTGTCAGATGCTCGCCTGCTCACCACAGAGAACCAGATGGCAGCAGAGACAGTCACACTCCAGCCACACTTCCCCAACATGTGATGGGTTAAATCTGCGGATGCCACTCACAGCGGACCAAAGAAGTGGTACATGGCAGACCGCACAGAGGCCGGGCCCGAATGGCTGAGCCACTTGCAAGAACAGATCATGTCCTGCCCGAAAGTGACAGCCTCCCACCTGAATGACCCCGAGAAGAGCTTGGCACCATGGCCTGGGGCAAACCGTTCAACATCCTCAATGCTGGACAGCAGGAAAAAGCTTGGTTTACTGAGGGCTCCGGCTGATGGAGGTGCGAAAAACAGCGGTGTAAGGTGGGAGCGCTCCAGCCCACCACAGATAAAGTACTGACACAAGAGGGTGAGGTGGAGGGGAGAGCCAACTGTCCAAGCTGGCAACTGTGGCACTGATCCGAAAAGGGACAACCAGGCGGGCCCAGGAGCCTCTTTTCCGATTAGTGCCACAGGATTTCTGGGCTGTGCCAAACAGCACGTCAGTGTGGATGGGTCGGCGGCAGGAAACAGGGAGGCAGATCCATGGATGCCTGCTCTGAGGACAACAGCACTGGCAGATCTTCTGAGAGGTGGAACAACAAAAGAATAGTCAGGGTCCATCACGTGGATGGACACACGTCTAGGAAAACCGCTGAAGTTGACGCGATGCCACTGTGGACTGAGCTGCTCAAATATGCTCTGCCACTATTTTCCCCAAGCAGAGTGACCCCGGAGCCTTGGCAGCATTGGTGCATCATAAATGTGGGCATATGGGGGAACTATGATGGACAGAGGATCTGGGGGTCTCATGATGTTGCAAGAACTGTGATGGCCATATGCCCTATTTGTCAGCAATTAAAACCAAGGGCCACATTCGCTGGGGTTCGGGAGCTGGCCAAGTCTGATAAATTGACCATATCAGGCCTCTCCCCTGCCAAAATAAAAAGTGATATGTTCTCACGATGGTCAGCACATACTCGGATATCTTGCCAGCGGGCCAATCAAGCACCATTTAAGCGTGCTCCATATGTGGAATACCCTATCGGGTAACGTCCGACCAGCAATGGGTGGTGACGCCAAGTATTTGGGGCCACCTGCATATCCCCTACCACCCACAGGCATCCAAGATCAATGAGTGAATGAATGACCTGTTCAAGGTATCGTATGTGACAAGTTGATTGTCAAGTCTTCTCTCCACGAGTGGTTGCAAGTGTATCGATTAATCCAGCGAGTTTGTGTCTGTGTGTGTCTTTTACTCCTCATGCGACTTCACTACATGTCAATAAAAGACAACTGTGTTCAAATTCTCCACCCTTGGGACCCCTCGAATCAGTTTCACACACATAATAATTGGTGCAGTGAGCAGGGTCCTTTGAGTTCTGACTGAACACAGCTGCAGTGGAGATGCTTTGGAATCGGGACAGGAAATCTAGTGCAGGCAGGGAGAACAAGAACTGCGGGTGGACTGACATGGGTGCAGGGTTGGGGAGCTTGGCAAGCATGCTGGCGGACCACGGCAAACTGGTAGACTGGTCCAAGCTCCTGGATCCACATCTTGAGAAAATAGGTCACCACGTGTTGTCCCACTTCAAGAAGTCAGGGTTCCCAAAATTTAAGGGGAATCAGAGGGTGCCTTTTGACTGCCAGTGTTTCTCCTGAGAAACCAATGTGAGATCATAGAAAGGAAAGATTTGGAGAGGGCCCAGGAAAATAAGGAGATAAAGGTGGTCCAGCAGTGCTGCTGTGCACTGCAGGAGGCAGCACAGACTCCCCCAACCTGAGCCACTGATGTCAAGATGAGAGGGACAGAGGTAGCCAACAGGCATGCCGATCAAGGTCAGACTCCCCACCCCCCACACCCCCAGTGAGTGAGTTTGTACTGGCCATGGAGCGATTAGCCAAGGCCATTTCCCAGGATTCAGGCATTAAAGGTTTCAGAACAGGCCAGGAAGAGCATGAAATCAATTTATTTGCAGAAGTTGTTCTGATATATCTGACAGACCCGACACACTCATTGCCCAAGTTGTGCTCCACCCTGGAGGACTATGGGGAGATCTCTGGGTGTAAGTTCTTTTGGGATATGTGCAAAATCATGTCACTTAGGAAGGGGGATTAGAGCCAATGTCAAGAAAATAGTCAACAAATGTGGAGGAAAAATGGAATCAAATATCTAGGAGTTAGAATAGATAACAACGAGTAATTTAGACCAGCTGAATTATTCTCCCCTTGCTTGGGGAAATTGAGGAGGATTTAAATGGTTGGATGTCCCTGCCCATTACACTAGTGGTGTCACAGAGAGGGGAGGTGTCACAGAGGGGGGAGATGATGACACAGAGGGGGTGATGATGTCACTGCATGGGGCAGCCATAGCTGAGTCGTGCCATGGCACAGCAATATGCGAAAGATGCCTCTCCTGGAAGGGGATTCTGGCCTGCATGTCGGAGTAGGACTCTGTCTCATGCCAGAGACCCTCTGATCAACAGAGTTGTGTTTGGAAGCACCCTGCACCAATGGGTGAGATAAAGAGCCTGTTACAGGCTCCCCTACTGGGACAGAGCCTCCTCTGGCACCATCCTTCACCCAGTGTGGGCGGAGAGAATGGAGGCTGCATTTAATCCCCTATCCCCATCCTGAGTGCAGGGCACTTTATGAGGCAGCTGGAGGGGACTGGGGAGGGGAGAAAAATGGCATGTGAGGGGATACAGGGATGGGGTCTATCGGAGTGGAGGGGAGAACGAAGGAATGGGATTTCATCAGGGGCTAATGTCAAGGGTGATTGGATCAGAGGTATGGGACATAGGGTTGAGCTGGGGGGATGGGGTGCGAGGGGACGGAAGGCACTTGGGAAACCATGGGGGTGGTGTTGGGTGGGGGATCAGAGTGTGGTAGAGGAATCGGGGCAGGGGAGAGTGTGAGGTGTCTGAGGGAGAAGAGAAGTTGCGAGGGGGATGGAAGGTAGACCTTTCAACAGAAATGGGACAGAGCTCCCCCTCCACCTGGAATGGGATCTGTCCACTGAGAGACAGGACCGCTCCTCCACCCACCCCCACCCCCCCAGGGTTACAAGATCCCTTCCACCCTTGCATACACCCCCACACCCCCCAAACCGGGATAGGATTCTTTCCCCCAGTGGACCTGGATCAAGGTGCTAGAAAGTGTTTCTGCTGCGGCGGACCCAACAGAGTTGAGTGACGAAGCATGGGTCTATCTCCGCACCACCTGCTCCCTCATGCGACGAGGTCTCGCTTGCATCATGGAAGATCACGGTGTTGCTGAGCTTCTGGGAATGTGGAGGGCTTCTGCTAAACCCGTGGTGGGGTTCAGAGTGCTTCATCTCCCCGGGACGTGCTCTCATGGAGGGAGGGTTGTAGACAAAGTGAACGGCTGCGGAACTGGCCTCAGTCTGAGGAGAGTGATCAAAGAGTGACCTGGGGTGGCAATATTTCTACTGAGAGGCTGGAAAGAACCACCAGAGGATCAATTCTGACATTTAGGTGATCCTTGGAAGGGAGTTAGAGGGAGGGGTAGAGACTAACTTGGACAGCAAGGCTGGGTTGGGATAAATGACCTGTTGTGTACCCTCTGGGTGTGTAAATGCTGCTGCTTCTGCCCCAGAGGACATGGCAATAAGGTCACAACAGAGGTGGCCACACCGTGTCATGGACCCAACGTCCCCAAGGTGGTGTCCTGCACAGATGATAAAATCATCGACAATGGATCTTTCGGTGGGGTGTACCAGGCAAGGCTGGTGGACTCCGGAGAGCTGATTGCCATCAAGAAGATCTTGCAGGACAAGAGATTCAAGGTGAGGGGGAGGAGCAGTTGTGTGGAAATGGAAATCCCTGATATTTAACTTTAGGCCTACAGCACGTTCACAGGCCCTTGCGACACATGAGCCTGTTTCACACAATTACACCCAATTGACAAACACCCCAAACACATTTTTGAAGGGTGGGTGGAAAGAGGAGCATCTGACAGAGACCAAGGCAGCCATGGGGTTTGGAAACAGCGAAAGTCACACAAACCTACAACAGCACCCCCCTCCCCACACACAACCCCCCACCCCACACACACACACACACACACACACACACACACACACACACACACACACACACACACACACACACACACACACAGCTGGCAAATATCAGAGATTTTCTGCAAATTAATTGTTTAGTAGAAGCTGGGAAAATAATCATAAAAACTGAAATGATACTTCATTGAACCCCCTGATGAGTCCCCACTCCAGCGACACGAAAAGTCCCCCCCACTGACTCTCGAAAAGTCCCCCACTTCGGCCTCCCTAGGAGTTCCCCACCTCTGACCTCTTGACGAATCTCCTCCCCGCCTCCCCCCTCAACTTGGACAAGTCGCCCCTCAGGGCCCCGACCCATCGCCCAACCTTGCTGATGTTCCTCTCTCGCCATAGAACCGCAAACTGCAGATCGTGCGAAAGTTGGATCACACCATCATCGTCGCTCTTCTCAACTTCTACTCCTCTGTAGTCAAGGTAAGATCCACCTGCACCCACCCCACCCCCACTCTGATGCATTTCATTTGCTGCTACCTTCCCCTTTCCTTCAATCGATCTGTCTCGGTGCAGCCTCTCTGTTGCCTCCATCCTGCCCCTCTGACCAGTGCCGACTCTTTGACGCTGGCTGCCCTGCTCCTCACCCATTAACTCATGACCTCTTGCCATTTCAATTCCAGACAGCAGCAGCCAAGACCACAAGACAAAGTCGCCAAATTCGGCCACTCAGCCCCTCCAGTCTGTTTCCCCAATTCATTTCACGAATGTATTTTCCCCCATAACTCACTTCCACAGAACCTTTTGGTGCCCTTCCAAATCAACGCCTGCTCTGAATCGTCCCAACAACTCAGCCTCCACATGTTCGACCCCAGCCAACACCCGGCTGCAAACATGTCTCATCTTGAAACGTCAATGGTTTTTCTGTCCCGGTGAATCCTTGCCTCACTAGGGAGGGCGGTCAGAGCTGCACATTTTGTGCAGCCTCACCAGAAGCCGAATGATGGGGCAGCAGACGGGTCCACTACGGCCTGTTGACGCTCTGCTCGCTGAGCCCTTGGATTCATGCCATGTTGTGTTGAGCAGTGGGGGCATCAGGCCAACAGAGAGCAGGAGGGGCTGGCACTCCAGTTGGGAGAGGCACGGGGTGTTGGAGGGTAAATCCAGCTGACATGTGTGTATTGTGTCCAAGAGAAAGAGGAGGTTTATTTGAATCTGGGTCTGGACTATGTTCCCGAGACGGTTCACTACATGGCCCAGCACTTCAACAAGGCCAAGCAGCCCATTCCCATGATCTACATCAGGTGGTTGTGGGTCTGGGTGGTCAAGTTGTCCACTGGGGCAAGCTTGGATGGTGGGGTTGGAGGATATGAAGGAGTTTACTGGCTAAGTCTCGCTGGGGACTGGATATCGATGAAGGGTGCATGAGGGTCTCAATGGGTATTGGTGAGGAGAGAAAGGGTAGTGAGGGGAGAGGGGTGGAGAGGATGATGAGGATGGATGTTGATTGGCAGGGAAGGGCCCTTCACCCACCTCCCCTTACCCTCAGGATCCAGACCCGGCCAGTGTGGAGGCAGAGTGGGTCATGTTATATCGTTGTGTTGCCAGATGTTCATGTACCAGCTGTAGCAGAGCATGGCCTACTACCATCCTCAGGGGGTTTTCCATTGAGACATCAAGCCCCAGAAGATGCTGGTAGATCCCGAGATGGCCTTCTTATTGCTCCTTTATTTCGGCAGGTAGATCTACCCGTGTCTGCCCGTTCACCACCTCAACGCAGTCCTGATCCCTCTCCCCAACACGGCCTTGTCCCCTCCCCACCAGCTCTCACCCCTCCCCCACCAGCTCTCTACCCTCCTCCCTCTCCCAACTTGCCCCTTCCACAGCTTAATAACTTATTCTAAATAAGATTGTGGGGGGCTTTGATGGAATGAACAGCCAGAAACCTTCCCTAAAGTGTCAGGTGCAAATCTCAGAGAGCATCCGCTTCAGGTGAGGGGAGATTTTTTTTATGCAGAAAGTTGTGAGAGCTTTGAATGCGTCACCGGAGAAAGTGGGAGTGGTTGGTAGAATAGGTACATATAAAAGTCTCTGAGACGAGCATGTGGATGTAAGGGAACAGAATTTTTACATGATAGAGGAATTTGGGGATATGGCAAGAAGGCAGGGTAGGTCGAGTTAGGTCATAAATTAGATCAGCCATGATCGTATTGAATGGCGGAGCAGGCTCGATAGGCCATTTTTGTCCTACTCCTGTTCCCACTTCCTATGTTCCTATGGGTGTGGTACAGGTAAAGGTTGTGGAGAACATTTACAAAGGTCAGTACAGCCTTTATGGGCCAAAGGGCCTGTACTGGGCAGCAATGCTTGATGTTCTAATGGATGCGGAAGCTCTGGGAAGGGGTAAGGGAGGGACTGGCTAGGAAGTCTGCAGATGCTGGGGCCGAGGGCAATGCCCAAACATGCTGGGGAAACTCATGGATAGTTTTGTGAGGAGCAGGTCCTGCTTCACGAGTCAAATTGAGTTTTTCGAGGACGTGTCAACGGAAATAGATGAAGGTCAAAGTCTGTATGTGCTGCACGAGGATTTTAGTAAGGTGCTTGACAAGGTCCCCACGGAGGCCTCATTCAGAAAGTCTGGAGGCATGGGATCCATGGACCCTTGGCTGTGTGGATTCAGAATTGGCTTGTCTGCAGAAAACAGAGGGTAGTAGTAGATGGAACAATGACTAGTGGCTCTCCAAAGGGATCTGCTCTGGGACCCCTGCTCTTTGTGATTTTTATGAATGATGATGGGAGTGGAAGGGTGGGTACGTCAGGGGATCACACAGAGGTAGAGATGTTGTAGACAGTGTAGAAGGTTGTCATAGGTCATCCAGTTTGCAGAGAAGTGACAGATGGAGTTCAATCCTGTAAATCAGATGTACTTAAATAAGCAACTGGTCCAGGTTTATTTCCAGAGTAATTTTCAAGGGCACGAATAACAGTTATTCCAAAGATGGTTGGAGACCCATTAAAAGTAGCTTCATATACACCAATATCTTCATTGAATGCGGATTACAAGAATGTGTGGGCAGAGCACTTGGTTAATGGCAGGATTATGAACAGTGTGCAGGACTGAGATATATTTAGATCCTGCGCCATAAATCGCTCAAAGTTGCTGTGCAAATTGAGAGGGAGTTTAAGATGGTGTATTGTGTGCTGGCCTTCAGGAGTCAGTGGATTGAGTTCAAAAACCAAGAGGTATCGTTGCAGATGTATAAAATTCTCGTCAGACCACACTTGGAATATTGTGTGCATTCCTGGGGCGAGAATACCAGAGGACGTCTAAATAAGGTGAGCTGAGGGAAATTTAGGCAAGACGTGAGGGGTACATTTTATTCACACAGAATGTAGTGGGTGGCTGGAATGCATTGTTGGGGTAGTAGCGGAGGCTGGTCCAAAAAAGGCATGAAAAGGATTTTAATATGGACAGGAATTCAAGAAAAATGGAGAGTACTGGTGTGAGGGAGGGGAGGGTAACATTGTTGTGGGGTAGGTTCAGATGGATCAGCTGAATGGTCTCGACTGATCCATCCATGATTGTCTAACATCTTGCTGCCATATCGTGGAGAACCAGGGTGTTGCCTGATGGACACACGTTGCTCTGAGCTCTGCAGAGAGAGATCGTGGTTTTCGCCAAAACAGACTTCCTCAGGTAAAGCAGAGGAAGGGGAAAGGCTCCAGTGTTCAGCGGTAGGGGGGATGATGGGGAAAGAGTTGGGACCCTCCAAAGTCATTGTGATCAGGCCTCAGAGGCAGTATCTCTATCACTCGTATTTCTCTTCCCAGGAGAAGGAGCGATCTCAGAGACAAGACACGAGTCCAGAGAACCTCGCATCCCAGCTGAACAGAGGACGGACAACATCATGATGGCCTGAACCCCTCCCCGTCGTATCCCTCTGGCCCTGCCAACCCCATTCCCTGCCTCTTCCATGTCCCTTCACCCACTTCCCCTCTTCTCCTCTACCCCTCCTCCATCCCAACCCCCTCCCGCTCACCTTCCCCTTCTCCTGCCCTCACACCTATGCCCTAACCCCAGCCCTCCACTCTTCACCTCCCCCTTCCCCTCCGCCCTTCCCTTCCCCTTTCCCCCTCCCCTTCCTCTCCCCCATCCCCTCCCCTAACCCTCCCCCTTCCCCTCCATTTCTCCTCCTCCCCTTCCCCTCCCCCTTCCCTTTCCCCTTCCTACCCCTAACCTAGGGGAAGGAGGGGGAGGGGAAGGGGGTAGGAGAGTGGAAGGGGGTAAGGGTAGGGGTTGTGGTAAGGGGTAGGGTAGGGGGTAGTGGTAGTGGGTGCGGGGATGGGGAAGGGGTAGGAGGTAGGGTTAGATGAAGTGGGTAGGTTGTAAGGTATAGGGTAGGGATAGTGGTAGGGGGTGCAGGTATGGGGAAGGGGTAGGGTTAGGGGAAGGGGGTAGGTTGTGAGGGATAGGGTAGGGGGTAGTTGTAGGGGGTGTGGGTATGGGGAAGGTGTAGGAGGTATGGTTAGGGGAAGGGGATAGTTGTAGGGGGTGCGGGTATGGGAAGGGGTAGGAGGTTAGGGGAAGGAGGTAGGTTGTAAGGGATAGGGATAGGGTTTAGTTTAGGGTTGGGGAAGTTGGGTAGAGTTAGGGTTAGTGTTAGGAGACATGGGGTAGGGCTATATCTTGGTTTATGGTTAGGTCTATAGTTCAGGGAAGTGGGCTTGTGTTAGGTATAGGGGAAGGGGGTAGGAGCAGTGGGGTAGAGGAGGAGTGAGGTTTGGGGTTAGGGGATGGTGGGTAGCATTAGGGTTGGGGTTAGGGGGTGGCATAGGCGTAGGAATAAAGTTAGGGTTAGTGGATGGGGTGGGGGTAGAGTTAGGGGACGTGGAGTGGTGGTAGGGGGTATCGGTAGTGTTAAGGTTAGGTTTAGGATTTTGTTAGGGGTTAGGGTTAGGAGTAGGAGGAAGGGAAGGGGGAGGGGAATGGGGGAGGCGAGCGGGGGACGGGAACTGGGGACTGGAAGGGGGAGGCGATGTGGGAGGGGAACGGGCAGTGGAAAGGGGAGGGGAACGGGGTAGAGGAAAGGGGAGGTGAACGGTGGACGGCATCCCTAGCCCCTCCCCTCCCCTTCCCTTCCCCCGCATTTCCCCTGCCTCTCCTCTCCTCCTTCCAGAAGAAGCTGGGCCTCTTTCCGTCCAGAACCTCCCTGTGGTTTCAGAGCCTCCGTTTCAGGAAGTGCCTTCGACGCTTGCTGCTGGACCATCTTGTCTCTTGATTCATTCTGTACCGTTGATATTAAATTTAAAAATGATTGGGTTTTTTAAAGCTTGAACTCAAAAGCTGGTCCAGATAGACAAAACAGAAACAGGCCCTTCAGCCCCTCTCTCCTGCTAGCTGAGCTGTTGTAATCAGTCCATATTCCTCTCACCCTTTTCATTCTTAGCTCCCATCCAGCTCATGTTGCCTTGTCAATCGCACGGCCTGTGGGAAGAAGCTATTTCCCTCCCTGGCTGCTCTGCTTTTATTCCTCCATATCTCCTTCCTGATGGCAGGGCGACAAAGATGCTCTGTGCTGGATATCTATGAGTCTATTTACAGAGCCCATCCCTGCAATCAATCAGGGGACCATTGCCTTGAGGTGGCACCCATGTTGCCTCTCCCTCAGCACTCTCAGAACACTACTGCACCCTCCTTCCCCTCCTTTCCCAGGTTTCAGTAACCCGCTGACAATTCCAGTCAGCTGCCATGTCTATACCCTGCCCCACCTAAACCGCTGGATCGACCAGCGCCTTCTCCCCTCAAGAGTTCGAGGAATCCACTCTCTCGCAATGTCCTGCTATCGAATGCCCTGCATCCTCCTTCCCACTTGGTTCCTCCTGTTATCAGGCGCCTGGATGGACCCCACCCTGTTGAAACTACCCGTGTTCTCACTGATCTCTCTGCGCCTCTGCCCTCCATCCAGGGGTCTTGGATTTCTTGTGGGGGTGGTGGAGAACAAAGCACCAACTTAAGGAGATGGGGAGCAGTACAAAGGCCCCCAGGTCCAGGAGACAGGGAGAACCACAGAGATACCCATCTCTGTCATTCGGGTAAAACCTGATTATCAGGTGCAATGTGCAAGGAACTTTCGGTCCTGCTGCACGTGAGCCAGGTTTGGCCCATCCCCACACCACCACCCTGTCAATTCCCAAAACAAATTTCCTATTCATGTGAGGGTCCAAAATGGATAGAGTCTGGAGAAGGACCGTGTACATCGTCAATCAATGGGGACAAGGGTGTAACCAGCATGGCCATAAATGTGTGTGGCTGTGCTTGCAACCAAAGTGCAAGGGCACCAAATGCTGCTGTGTGCTGAGGTTCTACCTGACTTAGGTGTTGCGAAAGATTGGCCTGTCCCTGGTGCTGCACAATGTTCCAGTCAGCAAGACTTTGCCCCTTTACCTTCCTGGGAACGGTTTCATAGACAAACACATTTGACCACAAAGCCATCAGGCAGTGGTCAGCAGAGAATGTCTGACACAGAGACTCTAGGACTAGATGGGATACTGCGGGGTGGTCCACGGAGCAGAGCATCCAGAGACAGACATCCAGAACTGCTGGAAAACCAGAAACTCAGTGAAAGATGCCCTTCAGTTTGCCTGAAACCCAGATCGGAGTAGCAAACACTAGAAGACATCTGTCTAAAGCAAAGGGAGGAAGATTTAGGGGAGATATCAGGGGTATTTTCTTTTACCCAGAGTTGTGGGTGTCAAGAATGCCTTGCCAGGAGTAGTGATGAAGGCCAAAACATTAGGGGCATTTTAGGGGTTCTTAGTTACATTGAGGGGCTGAGACCAAGGAGGATATTCTCCAACAGCAGAGGGTGGCAGTAACCACAATATGTCAAAGTGGTGGCAATGAAGCTAAACAGAGACCATCTAATGTGACTGTGCGCCTGGCTGCGGGAATTTGGACTTACTATATAAACCTTGCTAAGTGCTAGTTCAGGTTGGAAACGTTCGACTTCCTTGGGGGTCAAATCAACAGGCACGGAACTAAACCCTGCTTGAAAAGATAGAGTTTGTTAAGTGCTTCCTCAAACCCCACATAATGAAGGGGCTGCAAGAATTCACTGGTACGATTAATTTTTATCACCGATTCATACCGGTAGTGGCCAACATCATTTTTTTTGTTTTTAAACTTTATTTAAGATTTTATAACATGAATAACATATAGAATTACATTTAAAAATTAAGAACAAAATAATAAAATTACAATACAGTATCAGTAATCTAAATAAAGTATACCCTCCCCAATAATTATTACACATTAATAACCCAACTCAAATTAGTCCAACCCCCCCTTCCCCCCAATATAAAGAGTGAAGAATTAATAAAGTTAATAATATATGTGAGAAAAAAACCCACTTACAAAAAAAACCAAAAACATAACCGATTAAAATACTAACAAAAAGAAAAGTAATTAATACTAAGATATCAGACTTAAAAAACATATTTAAATCAAACTTAAATGCATATATTTAACAGAGTTAAGATGAAACATATAATTAATAAACTTAAAATAAAAAATTAGTAAAATTAGTAACATTGTCTATCAAAAATTCTGAAACAATAATCAATTCTTTAAAAAAAATTGTAGCATGAGAAAAAAAAAGATGAACAATAAAACTTTCTCTATAGAGATAAACCTTCACCAAATATCAACTAACTTCACATCTAACATCATATTAGTCACATAAACTGCCATCTTAAAACAAAATTCCAACCTCATTAAACATTGTACAATTCAAATTTGGTACTCTTCCACCATTTTTCCCTTTTAACCTTGAATAATTACCCAATAAAAGCTCCAATACCACATTTAAATATCCCCAATCATTACGTTAAAATTCAGATATCCAAATAATAAAAATACATCTACAACGAAATCTATATCTTCAACAAATAGAGCATAAGCCACAAACAAAATTCAAGCCTCATTAAGAATTGTACAATTCAATTTATAACTTTCACCATTATTCCCTTCGTTCTATAACTAAAATAGCAAAATAATATGCACCTGAATTACCACTCCTTTCACCTTAAAGTTAAAGAAAAAATATTTAAAAAAAACTTATCCATCCCATTCACATTTAAATTTCAAATATTCCTGATCTACTGAATAAACTTTACAAAAAAAACCACATGAATTTTTAGTTTTTTAAACAATCAAATACTTACTTATGCTTTTTTTTATAAACACAAAAGAAAACCCTTAACTCTTTAATCTAATAATACAAAAAAAGGAAAAATAACAGGTAGCAGGTTAAAAATACCCCCTCCCGTCTAAACCACGCAATGCGATAACTCCCAAAAAAAATGGGTGTGAGATAACTCACACGTAGCAGATGACTTTCAGGAAATAGTGCCCATCCAGTTCTCTCCCCCAACTCTCACTTCATCTTAAACTAACATCATCATTATTTAATATTCCTTTTTTAAAAAAAAATTTAAAAAAAAGAACAACTCTTCTTTTAATCAGCTCCAACTGCCGAGTCACCATTACAACCATTCCTTCTTGGAGCACGGCTCTTTTCTTCCATCTCTTGTCTCCTTAGAGATCGCGGCGACTACGTCTCTGTTGAAACCGAGTAATTGGCAGCTCTTGAGCAAATGCTATAGCTTCCTTTGGAGAATCAAAGAAATTTGGTTGGCAACCATCTTGAAAAACCTTCAAAACAGCTGGATATCTAAAGGTTGCCTTATAACCTTTCTTCCACAACAACTCTTTAGCAGAATTGAATTCCCGTCATTGGAACATAACTTCTTGACTCAAATCTGCATAGAAGAAAACTCGATTATTTTGAATCATCAAGGGTGATTTTCTCTGTTGTGCATTTCTAATTGCCACTCGTAAAATTATTTCTCTGTCGTAATAATTCAACCAACAAACCAAAACAGGTCTTGGACTTTGACCTGAAATAGGTCTTCTACGCAAGGCTCTGTGAGCACGTTCCAGTATTATATCTTCCGGGAAATGTTCTTGACCCAGCACCTGCGGAATCCATTCAGTAAAACATTTTCTTGGGTCTGGTCCCTCCATTCCTTCCGGCAAACCAATAATCTTTATATTGTTCCGTCTGGATTGGTTTTCCAAATAATCAATCTTTTTCACCAAATCTTTATTTTGAGTTTGTAAGTCTTTGACCATTTTGGTCACATCTGAAACATGATCTCGTATTTCGTATATATCTTCTTCACACGAATTAAATTTATCTCTCACTTCAAGCTTAAAAGCTCCAAACTCAGCCATCTGTTGAGAATGTATTTTCACCACAGAGTATTAAACCTAGTACCAAGTTCAGTCATAATCTTGGATAATCCCTGCATTGTATAAGATCATTTAGATTCAAGATTCACAAGAATCTTTTCAATTGGAAGAGATTCTGGCTCAACAGATTCCTGCTTCTTCTGCATAACCAAAGGGTCTTCTTTTGCTTCCTTCATTCTGGTTGCCTTCCTTGTAGTATAGCTGCGTGTGGAAACCCCTGCCACAGCCTCTCCAGCAATGACTGGAGGACGCTGGCCGGGGTTTTCCCCATCCATCAAGTTGTATAGGTTCTTTTATCTCAAAAGGTGCAGTTTGCAGTGCCACCGCTACAGTTGACAAATGCCTTTCCCCAGCCGGTACTTCAACTGATGTTACTACAAGTGGTTCATTCATAACATTGCCGTCAGATGTTACTGCACATGTGCGAACCTGAGTAACTCTTTTTACTAAAGGCTGTTTGGCGCCCTCTTTAGTGGGCTCTACCGATGTAATATTGAACTCTACATCCGAAAGCTGTACCTTTCAAGATTGGATTGGCAAGAGTTGGGCGTAGTCCACAGATCTGACAGCTGCTGGGCTTCACGGTTGCATATGGTTCTGATAAAAACTAGGGATTGGCGGCCTTGCAGAGATGATCGTCCCCTGAACAATTCCACCGTGCCTGACTGATACAATATTCCAAATTTACAAGACTTCTCAGCAAACCTCCACGGCAAATATGTATTTGCTAAAATAGAATGGGGTCACGAGGCGAGGAAAACACGAGCAAGGCTTGGAAAGGGCAGCAATCAGGGGTTGAAGGCTTGTTAGGCAGCAGATGGCATTGGAAGGACAACAAATGCAGCTCACTTGCATTCAAGAGCTGCAGTCCACACAACAACGTTTTTTCAAATACATCACCGAAAAATGTGACAAGAAATCCACTCCCAAAATGGAATTTGCCACATTTACATCTGAAAAGCCACCCAAAAACATTGCAAGACAGAAATGAAGCATGAGTAACCTGTGGCCATGTTTGAAAAAGAGAATCATTTGTAGCTGAAAGAACACATGACATATTAGAAAGACTATGTTCCTCAGGGGTTGGAGGGACTGGCACCACTCCAAAGTGACAGATAATTTTGGAGTTTTACATAGAGATGGCAAACAAATTACCTACTCCAACAATTGCCTCGAATTGTTTCCATTTTCCTCAGTTGCCTTCGATAATCTCTCTCAAATGAGAACAAGATCCCAAGACAAAAGAACAGAACCAGGCCACCAGGCCCATTGAGTCTGCTCCACAAATACACACTGAGCTACTCTACACTCCTCCCAATTTCCAGCCTTTTCCCCATATCCCTTCATGCCCTCACTAATGAGATACTTGTCTATTTCTTGTTTAAATACTCCCAGTGATCTGGCTTCCACTGCTGTATGAGGCAGCGGTTCCACAGCTCCATGACACTCTGGTGACAGAAGTTCTTCCCAATCTCTGTTTTGGATGGATAACCTCTAATGTTCTTGTCCTCGATTCACCCACCAAGGGATACATCTTACCCGCATCCACCCTGTCTAAACCTTTCAAAATACAAAATGTCTCCATGAGCTTTCTTCTTTAATTTCCGATACCCCAATGAATACAACCCAAGCGCTGTCAAAGACTCCTCATACATTATATTTTGCATTCTGGGAATCATCCTCATCATTCTCCTCTGCACCCTCTCCAAAAACGTCACATCCTTTCTCAGATAGGGGGCCCAAAACTGAACCCAGTACTCAAAATGAGATCCCACCTGTGCCCCATAGAGCTTCATTAACACCTCTTTACGCTTGTACACTATTTCTCTTGATTTGAATGCCCACATAGCATTCGCTTTCTTCATTACAAATTTCACCTGGTCATTAATTTTTAGGTTTCCTTGCACATCCAAGGTCTGAATTTTCATCTCATCCAAATAGTATGCTTCCTGTTTATTTCCACTGCCAAAATGTACAACTGTACATTTCTCGGTGTTAAATCTCATCTGCCATCATTTTGCCCAGTTTCCTAATCTGTTTATATCCTTCTGCAACTTTACGGTTTCTACACTTCCTACTCTGTCCCCAATCTTGGGGACCTCCGCAAATTTGGCCACAAAACCATTTAAACCACAATCCAAATCATTAATTCCTTTTTCCTTGGAATATATCTATCCTGCATTCTTTTTATTACTGCCACATGCCATTCCAGAATCGATCATAACTGAACCTGAACATGTTTATTGTGATGAACGGCTTCTAATAAATGTTCTGGGTTTAATTTTTTAAAATCTCGTTGTGGCTCCTCTTCATCACCTCTTTGGAAGCTGAATTCACAAAATTTTCCATATATTTTTTCAGCAATAATTCTGTGGTGCAGAGGGTAACTAATCTTTCCTAGAGGTTAAAATTTGCATTTTGATTTTGTTGTCTCAACTGAACATTGTACAAGGTGAAGGCTGATTAAAATGGATTCAGTAATGATGGCCTTCAAACTTTGCATTATTGCTGTGGCTACACAGCTTGAATGATAAACTGCTGTTTCTACAGGGAATTAACTCATGGAAATGTTCTAAATACATTCATTGGAGATAGACCTCTGTGAAAAGTTTACTGCCCATTGGCAACAATCCTTGAAAAGAGATGAATCATCACCCAACAGAGCAGCCCAGGAATAGGCCATTTGGTGAACAATATCTGTGGTGACCATGATGCTCATTTAAATTAATCCCATCTGTCAGCACATGGTCCATACACATCACCCATTCCTTCTTGTTCATGTGCCCAACCAAATGCCTCTTAAATTATGGCGATTTCACCACTATCCTGGCTGTGTGGGCCCTACCCCCACCGCACTGTGCACAAACCTGCCTCACTTTTCTCCTTTTCCCCCTCTCATGTTCAATATAGGCATCGTAGTATTTTTACATCTCCCACGGGGGCGGGGGAAGAAGAAATCTACCTTCTCCAGGACTACAATAATTGGATAAATTTCAACCAGGCCATCACTCAGCTTCCAATGCTCCAGAGAAAACTATCCAAATTTGTCCAATCACTCCTCAGAGCCAATGCTCTATCCCAAGCAACCCCCTGATAAACTCCTTTTGTCATGCAGCAACTAGAATTGCAGAAAACACTCAAAATGTGGCCTAACCACATTTATACTTCATGCCCTGCTCAATGAAGAATAATTTCTTTAACGCTCTACACTTGTGTTGCCACTTTCAAGGAGCTCGCGCTTGCACCCCAAGATCCCTCATTGCAACACTACTACAAGTCCTCTCAAAGTGCATGGCACTTGTCTCGATTAAACTCCATCTGCCATTTCTCTGCCCACATTTATAAGTCATCTGGTTTAGAAGGGAAAATACGAGGGGAACTGGGTGAATTAACAGGAGAGAGAGAAAAATATGGGGGGGTGTGGGCAGGTTACATGAACTTGGAAAATTCCATATTCATACCATCGATTCACAAATGCAATAAGAGATGGTTCCTCTGGATTTGACATCACCCAGACAATGGAGGAGGCAGAAGACAAAGGTCAGAGTGGGAATGGAATGGAACTTAAAACAGCTTGCGACCATGAGCCAAGATGGCCATTGTGATCCAAGTGGAGGCATTCAGTCAATCTGTCATTTACTCTGGATTGGGTTTCCTGCCACAGAGGGCACGGACATGGTTGGAGGAGGTGACTGTGAAACATTACCCTGCATGAGAATCCCTGGATGGTGGTAACTGATGTAGATTGCAGGAGAAAATGCCTGAGGACTGGGAGGAATTAGTAATCTGTAATTATTTGAAAGATCTTACTGTAAGATTCATCACCAATGAGAAGGAAAGCAGCTTCACTCTATTCTCCCTCTCAGAAAGATTTAGTTGATAAACAAAACAATCTTTCAGCACAGCCAGGGGCAAAAGGGCTCTTAATTTAGTCTTGCAATCAACAGACTTTGAAGTTACCCACCGTAAATGACTCAAAATTCAATTCTAGATTCTCTTCTGGTGGAAGTATAAGAGCCAGTGGCTTGCTAAATCAGATGAGCCTTATTCTGAGTTTCCATTTTGACTTTCACACCATCAAATGCAAGCCCCAGTTTTTTATCCCCAAGTATTTTCTATCCTTACCCACTTTGCAACCACACCTACCTGAAATTGGAACAAACAACAGCTAATTTTAATATGTATAAATCATATACAAAATAATTTACCCACATTTTCACATCACTGTAGCCACTGAGGGATAACTTGTGCCCATCAGGATACTTCACCAGCCACTAAAGGGTGATATTTACCTTGGTGTTAATGACTCTGTTCCAGTGTTACTTTCAGACATAATGACATCTTCAACATGCACAATATTTATTTTCTTACTGACCAGAACTATAAAGCATTGTGTAAAAATGAGAAAAGCTCAAGTCAACCAGGAGATATAAACTTCTGATTGCAATGTTGTTGTGCAAATTTGCTACATTATTGAAGTCTCACAGAGCTTACTGTCATGATAATGAATATGTATGAGATGTACCGGAAATCACGTGGTATGAGAGGGAGATAAGAGCACAAGCAGGAGAACAAAGGAAACTGGAAGATAAAGACACTGAGAAGTTTACCTGATAAAACTTGTGTTTGATGTTTTATTAACTTCACATTTCGGGCCACAAATGTGACACTTATAACAGATATTCAAAATCAAGCAATAATAGAAATAACAGAATATTACAGCACGGTACAAGCCCTTTGGCCCACGATGTTGTGTTGATCTTGATATTTCTAACAAAAAAATAATACCCTGTAGGAGCTACTGAGATAGATGCTAAATAAAGACAAACACATACAAAGGTTGTCAATTCAAGACTGGTTTATTGCAGACATACACAGACCTTTTATTCCCTGCCTGTCAATGAGAATATTAGTAAACACCTTCCGGTCCACAGGACCAGCAGGTTAAAGCTAGGAGCCATTAGTGCCCCGTGCCTTTAGGCAGGGGCTTCATCTGTTCCACTCACTGTACTTTGGTGCCCAGCACTGTTAGCCCGCGATGTGTCAGGTAAGTCTGTGAACTGATGGTGGTGGTTTGTAATACTGCGCTGTGCATCCGCTACAACCCTGTTTTTATTTCACCTATGTATGCCTGTCTAAGAGTCTCTTAAATGCTCCTTATGTGATATTGTAATGGATAAATATATTTGAAGAATTTGGTAATATTTGGGATTTTGGTAAGATTTAGAGTAGGTTACATACATACACACACACATACATTTTAAAACATCTTATTTGAAAGACTGAAGAAATATTGAAGATCTCTGGAGAATGTTATTCACATTCACAAGTAGGTGTTAATAGAACTGATGTCATAAAATGAATGACCATTGTTTGAAAATGGAGCCAGGATGGCTTCAAGTACTTTTCTGCAGGGTGCTTAGAGGAAAGTCACACCTGGGTTTTGTTTATCTAACACTAGGTTAACCAGAAGAAAAAATTCCTGTTGTTTGGAATAAGAGGAATGGAACTCTGTAGTAGCTTGCAGAAAGACGGTACCATCTGGAAAACCCTAATTGGGCAAGGTTCATCAGTGAGACACTGAGGTGACTAATGGTGGTACCTCAGTTGTGGAAATCCTGGAACAACAAATCTCTCTCTAAAAACCCTACAAGACCTATACTGAGCGGTAAACATTTACCTTTTGAGCACCAAATCCTGGTGAAATTTATTCACATTCCATTCTGTGCACAGCAGAATTGCCTGCATCCAGAGAACTTGGAAGAAGGAGAAGTGAGATTGAACTATGAACCAAATAACTTTTCTTAAATTTAAACGCATTACAAACATGTGCACTTAGAATTAAAAGGGGGTTAATTGGGGTTTGTTAAGTATAGAGTTAAGTTAAAGTTTGATTCTATTTTCATGATTAAATTTGATTAAAAATAACTTCTGTTTTAAAGACCACTTGTCTTGGTGAACGTCTCTTGCTGCTGGGATTTGGGATCCTTTGGGCTCTTAACAATATCTGTTTGGATAATGATATTGGGCCTGTTCAAAGTAGGAAATGGCTTCTACCAGCAGGAATTTCTATTTGATAAAAAAAAAATATTGATAGGTGGCTGGCCAAATATGTTTCCTAAAAATTAATACCCTCTCCCTCACTAAACCACATTCAGCCCCGTGACATCTTTCTATGTTGCATTACTGGGACCACCAAGGACCTGACCCATTTCCCATCTCTCCTTGCAATGCCAATATGGCAGCTGCCATAAGAACTGACAAATCACATTTTAATTCAGCAAGTAACATGAAGGTTATCCTGACATCCTGCTTAAAAGGAAGGGTCAACAAGCCTTCCTAATTTTGTCACTTCATTTTTATTTTGCTTCCCATGGGGCATTAGCAAAAACTGTCCTATCATAATTTGGCTCACCAAATTATGAGTAAAATCATGATCCCTGTTCATGAAAACCCATAACTTTCAATGTTACACAGATAATCAAGGAAGAATTCTGTAATAAAAGTGAATAAAACATTGAAAGAATTTCCCCCTTATCAACGCTGATATTGTAGCGCACCAGGCAACTGGGCAAGCAAAAAAGGCCAAATCACTGCAACACTTGGACAGTCCAAGATGGCACAGAGTCCCCTTTACCACTGAGAAGGAGCCTGGGCCTAGCACCATGTGCGGGCTGAGATGCCCCTGACTTCCGCGTAGCGACCAGCCAGCTGGAGAGTGATGCCACAATGCAATGACGTCACTGCTGGAAGTCAGGGGCACGTCACCAGAAGTGGGCGGGCCAGTGAGCACACGTGGGGAATTTAAACCAGTAAAGCCAGTCTTTGTTTTACACTCACCTTGTGGGGACGTCTCTTTATTTGGTAGCGCTGCTGCAGCCGATGCTACAAATCGATAACTTCTTACTTGCTGCAACCAAACAGGTCTGCAAGATACACCAACCAAAATAGAAAACATGACCAGAAATCCCAGAGATCATAAATTCAAATGTGTCAGAAATAGAAGTACCTTTAAAGAAATTGCTCGAGACAAAAATTGAGAACAAAGAACATTTATTACAGCAACAATGCAAAGTTGGGTGCTTCCCCTTACCCTGGGAATACACACATACACTGGGGCTCACCCAACTTTTATACAGTTGATTTCAGTATAGGAATACCCTCCCCCTTACATTCTTCTGCCTCCTGCTGGAGAGGTTTGGCATTAGGCAATCCTTCCTGCCTACGTGCAATTTCAGTATACTTCGAGGACCAGGGGGTATCCTGTCGGTGTCCCTTCATGTTATTGTCCTTATTCACACCTTCCTGATTCTCGGGGCTACAGTCTCTTGATATGCAGAGTTGGCTCATCCTGTCTAGGGTTGGCTAATTTAATATGTATAAATCTGTGTAAGGTTAGCTAATTAGATATGTAGGACTTGGTACTTCTGTCCAGGGCTAGGAGACCCTTATCTGATCCAGACTACCTCAACTTCCTACATTCTATTGTTCCTTACCACTCCTTATCTTAGTCTTATGGTGGCTCTTGTCACAAAGACTAGAAGATTCTTATGTTAATCGTGCTGACTCTGCTTTCCTGCATCCTAATTCCCAAACTCATCCTGTTTGTACTGGTTACAGCCATTAACTGATATATGAATTTTAGTTTCCTTCATGTTCATAATTTTAGATCAGTTTTCCCATCTCTCACAAAAGGATTGGTGAAATCTTGATTCTGTATTGTTAACACCAAAGTCCCTATATTTTTAAGGCATTTGGACAAGTAACTGAGAAACATTGCATTTTAAACACATGGTACGTCAACTTTAAAAAAATAACATCTAACTTGATGAAGAATGTGATACTACAACAGGAAAAACAGATGGAATCAGACACATTCTATTAGCATTGGGAAGCAAAGAAAAATGGATTGGTTTTCCATCCCTTCCGAAGCGACCCAATGACCCCGACACGTCCTCCCCGACCTGTGACCGTAGTGGAGTTCAAAGGTCCCACGATGGTCGCAAGTCGATGTTTTGACCCCGTGCGAAGAGCCCTGAAGCCTTAGAGCCTATTTTTAAAATCAAATGATTTGACAAACGAGAACAGAGACACAGGACACAAAAGACCCAAAATGTCCGGATTGACTTTGTGACTGAGGGTCCATTGGATGGGGGCAGCCATCTTAATTTCTGTGCGCATGCGCCAGTCATCAGTTGGCGCTTGCGCAAATGTTTCGCTTCGTGGCCCTCAATCGGCACATGCGTATCTGCAACATATGCGCGAACTCACCACGCATGCGCCAACCAGACTTGCCAATCTCCTGCCCCCGCCAACTCCCGCTGCAAGTTACCCCGCGTCCTCCAGCCTCGCCCTGTCGGCGTCATCAGGCCTCGCACCGACGCCTGGGCTCCATCCAAACACCCCGCCGATACCGGCCGCTCCCGGGTGGGTCCCACCGGGCTGCTGGTCGCCCGTTTTCCCTGGACCGCGCGGCTGAGGATCCCGGCGCCGCCGCCAATTTCTTCCCGTTGGGCCAGCGGGGACACGACGGACCCTGAGCAGACGATGCCGCCACAAACGTCCCGCCTTCCCACAGCACGAGCCAATCAGCCCGCGAATCCGCCTATCAATCCAACCCGACTTCAGCGTCCAATCAAATAGCGGCCTCACCGAATCAGCCCATTGGCTCGCGCAACTGAAGCAACCAATCAGCGAGCGATCGAACACAAAGGCGCACCCACTCAGCATCGCAAGACAGAAGACAGGCAGTCGAAGGAGCAGGAGACCCTTCGGCCCTTCCATTTCCAGCTACCCCAACAACTCAATCAAATCCTTAGATTTCATAGGATCACTTTGTCTTGGCTCCAAGATCCCTCTGATCCCAAGAAATACATTGTACCCCAACTACAAGGGAGACTATTTATTCTCAATCTTTCCTCCAAATTTATTACCGCTTCCAATTTAATGTCTGTTAATTTTTTCAAAGTATCTGCATCTAAGTTAAATGCATATGATCCCTCTACGAATGTGTCCGCCAATAAATTCATCACAAGTCCATGGATCCCAATTTCAAATGAACCTTCAATAGGGTAGAGAATTCCAAGGATATTTCATTTTCATTTAAGACATCTAAGCAGCCGATCGGTTATTGGGAAATTGTGACACTTGGTGTTCGGCTCCTTTGCATTATCGTCTCTCGATCCCTGCTGCTGTGTCCTCTCATAATGTTGTAAGGTCATCTCCATTTTTTCCAATGACAAAGAGATCCATATTCAAACTTTCCTCCTATCACCCGGTTAAAACATCCCAGAAACAAATTTGACAATATGTATGCACTTCTCATTCTTCATATAAGGAAACTGGACACGTGACTCCCGATGTGAAATTGGAGTGTTCGCGCTACTGTGAAGGGTGGAAAGGAGGACACACACTCAAGCAATCAAAGTTAAAGATGCTTCATTACACTGATAGCTCTACTTCTATTCTCTCCCCGCTGCTGTCGACAGGAGTGATGTCACATTCGCGCCGGCCTCCGATTGGTCAGTATTCCTGTCCTTGTTGATTCCTTCCGTGTGGGTTGTCCCCTGGGATGAATGTTGTTGGTCCCCGTGGACTCTGTGCGGTCACCACGTTCATCAACCATCTTGTGTATAGGGTGGATTCCCAGTTATCATGATCCCCCACCTCCCCAGAACCAGTGATTAGAGCACTGTTTGCTGCTTTTGGTCACCTATATCTGTGTCGTGGGGGCTGAGTAGAGGCCAGTTTGCTAATGTCCAGATGGAGGGGGCATGAGGTGGTTTATGGGGGGATTTCTTTATTCTTTCTTTTATATATATCACATATATTTGTATTTCATTTGTATTATTATTAATTGTGTTAATTTTTTGTGTATTTAATTTATAAATAATATATTTTTTAAATGATCAGAGGTCAATCCACGGGACCTGAAGAGGCCTAGAGTAACTGGGGACACCCTCCTGCCCCCCACCACCCCAAATATCAATGTGAACCACTACGATCATTGACAAAATCATCGAGGACCCCTTCACCCGGCCAACAGCATCATCCAGCTATTCCCGTCGGGAAAGAGATCCAGGAATTTCAGAGCCGGTACCACCAGGCCCAGGAACAGCTGCTTCTTCCAAGCAGGCAGAATGTGGAACGATTCATGTGCTGCTCATACAAATACTCAACTCTGCTATTTATTCAACAATATGGAGTTATTTTACTGGACGTGCTGCACATGTATCATTTGTCTGTTAGTGTGAGGGCTTGGTTGTGTGTTTACATGTGTTTACCCCAAGAACGCTGTTTCATCAGGTCGTACTTGTGTTATCCAATGGTAATAAATTTGACCTTGTACTTTGGAGCAGGTGCAGAAGAGATTTCCTGGATCGGGGAATGTATCTCATGAAGCAAAGTTGACTGAGTAGGGCTTTTCTCTTCCCTAACCCCCGCACCCCACAAAATTGACATTATTCAGAAAATATTTCCAAGGAGGAAGACCGTTGCAAGTCCTTTCTCCTCCTCCTGTTGAATCCAGATATTCCCTTCACTGCACATTGCTGTATACGTCTCTGTTTATCTTCATTGCCACCATTTTGATACCATGTGGTTACTGCCCCCCTCTGCTGTTGGAGGAGTTCCCCTTGGTCTCAGCCTCTCAGTGCCCAGTAATGGGAGGGTTATGATCGATTCCTATAGTGCCTTCGTGTTGGCAGCGCCAAGTCTCCACCCATTCCTCATCATGTACTCCTGCAGCCTGGAATGTCCCAATCAGCAGCGTTCCCTCCACAACATCTCCGCTCACTGAAAGACTGACAGGTTTTAACATAGAACACGAGAGCACAGTACAAGCAGTTCAGCCCTCGATGTTGTGCCGACTGATGTATTCCTACCAAAATAAAAATAACTAACCCCTTCCTCCCTCATAACCCTCCATTCTTCTTACATCCATGTGACTCAGAGCCTCTTAAATGCCCCTAAGATTTCAGCCTTCACCACCACCCCAGTTCTTGGGCTCGTCCCATGTCCCTGACCTGGTACGCATACACTGCATCCCCTCCCCTTGTCACCCTCCTGCTCCCCTCACCTTGAGCCAGTAGTGAAGGTGGTTTCTGTTCCAATAGGTGTTGGGGGCCTCAACCAGGGAGCAGATCCGAGAGATGAACCCCAAGTGCACCGAATTCAAGTTCCCGCAGATCAAAGTACGTCCATGGGCCAAGGTGAGTGACCCAATGGCGAACTGGAGCTCCAGGGGTGGTCTCCTTCCTCTGGCTCCATCCCCAATACTGTCCCCTGTCACCCACCAGGCCCATCCCCAAAGCCCCCATCTCCCACCAGGCCCATCCCCAAACCCCTCCCCCTGCTGAGATCGTCCCCAAGGCCTCTGTCCCCCACTGGGCCCGTCCCCAATGCTCCACCCATTGCTTGGACTGTTCCCAGAGCTCCTGACTCCCACCAGGGCCTTCACCCAGCCCCTGTCCCCCAACATGCCCAGCCAAAAGTCCCCATCCCATCCCCCCTCACCTATTTGCCTGTACCCAAAAGCCCATCCCCATCAGGTCTGTCCACCCACCAGACCCATTCCCTCACTGGAACCCTCTCCAATCAATCAACCATCACAACTTGTCCACCCCAGTTCTTGAATCTCCCCCTTCTGCCACCCACAGGCCTTGGAATATGAGCTGTTCCTGGGACCTCCAGACAATGGAGATGTGGGGAGGGTAGTGGTCCATCTCCTTCCCGGTGGAAGCGTCCCATACCTTCACCAAGCTGGGGAATCCCCTGACCCTTTGCAAAGGGATATCTGTCCCATCTGAGCCAGTCCTTTCTCTCCCTCCACCTTGGAGAATGTGGCCCAGTTCATCTGGCTGCTACAGAACACGCTGCCCTTCACCTCTTGCCCCAGGACTCCTGCTCCCACTTGTCCTTCAATGAGCTATGTGACCACAGCCAGGAGCTGCCCCATCCTCATTACCCTGTGGGTGAATGGGTGGGACATGACGACGGGGTTGTAGGTGGTGGAATTGGGGTAGGAAAGTTTGGGTGAGACCTGGGAAAGAGAGCTGTGATCATCTGGCTGTGATCATTCGGCAAAGATGGTGTGAGGCATTGAAGAGTGAGTTAATGGGCAGTCCCCTGCTGGGTCCATCCCCCACCGGGTCCATCTCCAAAATTCTCCTCCACCAGGTCCATCCTCAATATTATCCCTCGCCGGGTCCACCACCAATCACATCCCCACTGGGTCCAACCCGAATACCGTCCCCCGCTGGTTCCATCCCCAATCCTGTCTCCGCCGGTTCCATCCAAAATCCTGTCTCCCGACGAGTCCATCCCCAATCCCACCCCCCGCCGGGTCCATCCCCAATCCTGTCCCCGCCGGTTCCATCCAAAATCCCGTCTCCCGATGAGTCCGTCCCTAATCCCGTCCTCCGCTGCGTCCATCCCCAATCCATTCCCCCACTGCATCCAACCCCAATACCGTCCCCCACCAGATCAGACCCCAATACCATCCCCCACTGGATCCATTCCCAATCGCATCCCCACCGGGACCTCCCAACTCCAACCGATTCCGTCCCCAGTACAGTTCCCAACTTGGCCTGTCACTAATTATTTTGCCTGACAGGTCCTCCCACAAACACAATTCCCCACTGGACCCTCCCCAAAGCCCCTGACCCCCACCAGGTCCATTCCCAAAGCCATTGTCCCCCACTGGCTGGTGTCCAAAGCCCCCGCCTCCCCACTAGACCCATCCTGAAGCCCCAGCCCTCCACTGGGCCTGCCCCAAAGGCCCATTCCCCATCATGTCTGACCTCCCTCTGGACCGATCCTCTCACTAGGCCCATCTCCAATCGATCACGCACCGGAACTGCCCCACCCCAGTTACTGAACCTCCCCCTTCCCCCACTGACAGGACTTGGAACCTGTTGCTCCAGGGACCCCCAGACGGTGGAGATGTGGGGAGAGCAGTGGTCCAGTCAACTTGCCGGTGGCAGCATTCCAGACCTTCACTGAGCTGGGGAATTCCCTGACCCCTGGCACTGGGACATCTGTCCCATCTGAGCCAGTCCTCTTTCCACCCCCCCCCCCCCACACTGGAGGCTGTGCCCCTGTAGCTGGCTGCTACAGTACACCCTACCCTTCACCATTTGCCCCAGGACTCCTGCTCTCACTTGTCCTTCGACAAGCTGTGTGACTACAGCCTGGACCTTCCCCCACCTCATTACCCTTGGCCCTGTGGGTGAGTGGGTGGGACATGACAGGGGGGATGTAGGTGGTGGAAATGGGGTAAGAAAGTTTGGGTGAGAGCCGGGAAAGAGAGCGATGATCATCTGGCCAGGGAGAAGCATTGGGGACAGAGTCACTGGGCAGGGGTCAGAGCCTCAGGGAAACAAGGGCACTGGAATTTGAAGCAATCACAGCTCATGGAAAGTAGGAGGAAGAACCCTGGGAACCATTGAGAGTGGCGAGGTTAGCGTCGCGGTTAGAACAACGCTTTTAAGGGGCCAGCGAGCCGGGTTCAAATTTGACACTGTCTCTGGGGAGTTGTACGTTTTTCCCATGTCTGCGTGGGTTTCCACCAGTTGCTCCTGGTCCTTCCACCATTTAAAACGTACCGGGGGTTGTAGGTCATTGGTGTAATTGAGTGGTTGTGGCTCATAGACTGAAAGGGCCTGTTCCCGGGCTGCAGGTGTCAATCTAAAATCTCCATCTAAAATGATAGTCCAGCCTGTCATGAATTTTTTAAAGATTCAACTCAAATGACTGGTCCAAATAGACAACTCTGAAACAGTCCTTTCGCTCCTTCTTTTCTGCTGGCCAAGCTGCTTGCAAACAAACCATATCCCTCTCAACCTTTTCATTCGACGGACCCATTCAACTGACATTACATTGTCAACCTGTGGGCCTGTGGGAATAAGTTATTTCCCTGCCTGGCAACCTGATTATGTTCCTCCATACTGGTGAAGGTTTGGAAGTCTGGTTGGCGCATGCGCTGTGGATTTGCGACTTGAAGTTGGGTTCGCGCATGTGCGGCTGATACGCACGTGCCGACTGAGGGCCACTCAGTAAAGTCTTTGTGGAAGCGCCAACTAACAAGTCGCGCATGCGCACTGAAATTAAGATGGCTGCCCCCAGCCGATGGACCCTGAGAAACTGAGTCACAAAATCAATCTGCACATTTTGGGTCGTACGTGCCCTGTGTCTCTGTTCTCGTTTGATTTTAAAAATAGTCTCTAAGACTTCAGGGCTCCTCGCACAGGGGCAAATCTCCGACTTGCGTCCATTGTGGGACCTTTCGGGTTTCATTACGGTCGCAAGTCGGGGAGGACCTGTCAGGGGTCATTGGGTCGCTTAGGAAGGGATGGAAAACAAATCTGAAGGAGTTTAGAGATAGTTATTATTTTAATGTTAGGAGTTTAGAAACAGTTATTATTTTAATGTTAGGAGTTCTGAAACAGTTATAGAAGGTAGAAAGAAAAAGCAAATAAAAAGCTAAAATGTTCTTTGTGTAAAATGGCGCATGAAAAACAGCAGAACAGAGTAAACAAGATAACAGAGGAATTTAAGAAATATGCACGTACACACACAAAGAGCTTGTTTAATAGGGGGTGGGGAAAGGAGGTGTGAGTACGGGATAGGAGAAAGTCGGAGTCAGTCAAGAGTCAGGCGAATAGAGAAAAGTGCCAAACCAATGCAAGAAGGATAAATGTAGGAAAAATGTAAGGGGAGGTGAATTGAAAAATGTATAAAAACAAAGAAGCTTCCCGCCCTCGGTGTACTTTCCCGAGGTAGGGGGAGATATCAAACCTTGCAATGTTGTAAATGTAAATAAATGTTCTTTGTTCTCAACTTTTGTCTCGAGCAGATTTTGTGAACGTGAAGCCACTTCTCACAAATCCATTGTTCTTTGTTTCCCAATGCCCATAGAATGTGTCTGATTCCATCCGTTGTTCCTGTTGTAGCATCACATTCTTCATAAAGTTAGATGTTATTTTTTAAAGTTGTGTCACCTGAACAATAATGCTCCAATCCTTCTGATCCTGACGTACCATGTGTTTAAAATGCAATGTTTCTCAGTTACTTGTCCGAATGCCTTAAAAATATAGGGACTTTGGTGTTAATAATACAGAGTAAAGATTTCACTAATCCTTTTGAATTTATGATCTCTGGGATTTCTCGTCATGTTTTCTATTTAGGTTGGTGTATCTTGCAGACCTGTTTGGTTGCAGCAAGTAAGAAGTTATCGCCTTGTAGCATCCGCTGTGGCAGCGCTACCACATACTGTTTTAAATTCCCCATGTGTGCTCGCTGGCCCACCCACTTCTGGTGACGTACTCCCCGACTTCCAGCTTTACGTCATTGTGTCGTGGTGTCACTCTCCAGCTGGCTGCCGCTATGCGGAAGTGTAGGGTTCCTCAGCCCATACATGGTGCTAGGAGTGGGCTCCTTCTCGGCAGTGAAGGGGAGTTCGTGCCATCTTGGACTATCCAAGTGTTGCAGCGATTTGGCCTCAGCGTTTATAAGGGGGAAATTCTTTCAATGTTTCATTCACCTTTTTTACAGAATTCTTCCTAGATTATCTGTCTAACATTGAATGTTATGGGTTTTCTTGAACAGGGATCATGATTTTACTCATAATTTAGTGAGCAAATGGATGGGACATTTTTTGCTAATGCTCCGTGGGAATCGAAATAAAAATGAAGGGACAAGATTAGGAAGGTTTGTTTCCCCTTCTTTTTAAGCGGATGTCAGGATGATTTTCATCTTGCTGAATTAAAATGTGATTTGTCAGTTCTTAATGGCAACTGCCATATTGGCATTGCAAGGAGAGATGGGAAATGGGTCAGGTCCTTGGTGGTCCCAGTAATGCAACGTAGAAAGATGTCACGGGGCTGAATGTGGTTTAGGGAGGGTGAGGGTATTAATTTTTAGGAAACGTACGTGGCCAGCCACCTATCAATATTTTTTGTCAAACAGAAACTGCTGCTGGTAGAAGCCATTTCCTACTTTGAACAGGCCCAATGTCAATATCCAAGCACATATTGTTAAGAGCCCATAGGATCCCAAAACCCAGCAGCAAGAGACATTCACCAAGACAAGTGGTTTTTAAAACAGAAGTTTTTTTTAATCAAATTTAAACATGAAATTAGAATGAAACTTTAAATTAACTCTATACTTAACTAATCCAAATGAACCCCCTTCTAATTCTAAGCGCACATGTTTGTAATGTGTATAAATTTAAGAAAAGTTCTTTGGTTCAAGGTTCAATCTCACTTCTCCTTCTTCCAAGTTCTCTGGATGCCCAGCCTCCCCCTCGCCCTACAACTCCCCCCTTCACCCTCCCCCTTACCCCTGCCTGGCCCCGCCCCCTCCCCTCATTCACCGCCCCCGCCCCCTCCCCTCATTCACCTGCCCCGCCCCCTCCGGGCTCCTGCCCCTCCCATCCCCCTCCCTCTCCCTCATCCCCATCCCCTCCCCGCCCCCTGCACCGACCCCTCGGCTCCACCCAAACACCCCGCTGGTACCGGCCACTCCTGGGTGGGGCCCGGCGGGCTGCGGGTCGCCCGCTTGCGCGGCTGAGGAAAGTCCCGGTGCTGCTGCCAACTTCATCCCATTCACGCCCGCGGCGACGCGACGGACTCCGAGCAGACGACGCCGCCACCAACGTCCCGCCTCCTCACAGCAAGAGCCAATCAGCCCGCGAAACCGCCCATCAATCCAACCCGAATTTAGCGTCCAATCCCATAGCGGCCTCACCCAATCAACCCATTGGCTCGCGCAACTGAAGCAACCAATCAGCGAGCGAGCGAACACACAGGTGAACCCAATCAGCATCGCAAGACAGAAATCAAAGGCAGTGGAAGGAGCAGGAGACCTTTCGGCCCTTCCACTTACAACTACCCCAACAACTCAATCTAATCCTTGGGAAACACAGGATCACTTTGTCTTGGCTCCAGGATTCCTCTGATCTCAAGAAATACATTGTACCCCAACTGCAAGCGAGACTATTTACTATCAAACTTTCCTTTATATTTATTACCGCTTCCAATTTAATGGAGGACACAAGTGGTTGTGTCAGCCAGCTGGACCGCCTCGGGGAACCTCATGGAGCAGGCAATCTTGGTGAGAAGGTATCTCATCCCGCGGGAGGCCGGTAGTGACCCTACAATGTCATTGTAGATGTGGCTGAACCTATGTGGTGCTGGCTCGAATGTCTGGCATGGTGCCTTCACGTATGTCTGTATTTTGGTCATCTGGCAGAGTGTGCAGGCCTTGGCCCACTGACAACCTGTTTTTGAAGGCTCAGCAAGACCAACCGATTGACCACCATTTTGACAGTACTGATGGCTGGGTGCGTCAGATTGTGCACCTCATCATAAAACTGCCATCTCAATGCTGTCGGCACGATGAGGTGGGGTTTGCCATTGGAATGTCGCAGAGGAGCGTCTACTTACCAGGATCGATGTTAACATCCTCCAGCCTGAGCCTGGACACTGCTCTCTTGCTTGCAAGGATCTCAGGGTCATCCTGCTGTCCCCTGCCGAGGGCTAAGTAGTCTATTCACTGGGACAGGGCCTGGATAGACTTGATTGCGGGGATGGGGCAGTGCGTCACCCATGATGTGTTGAATGTCGGTAGTGAACTCAGACTCATATGAGAGGAGTCGCTGCTGCTTGGCCGACCACAGGTCCAACACTTTATGGAAGGCAAAAGTTAATGGCTTCTGGTCCATGAAGACACTGAATTGTCTACCTTCCAAAAATATCTTAAGTGCCTGACTGCCAGGTACAGCACCAATTGCTCTCAGTCAAAGACGCTGTATTTGAGTTCAGGTGGCCAGAGATGTCTGCTAAAGAAGGACAGGGGCTGCCATTCCCCTTTGATGAATTGCTCCAGTGCACCCCCTACTGCTGTGCAGGAAGCATCTACTGTGAGAGTGGTGGGTGTCTCTGGCCTGGCGTGTACCACAAGGGTTGTGTTGGCCAGTGCGTCCTTGGCCTTCTGGAACGCCTCCAAATCCTTTTGTCCCAGGTAATGTCTTTACCTTTCTCCGCATGATGTGTGCCACGGGGGGGGGGGGGGCGTGGCAAGATGGTGTAAGGATCAGACGTGCCTTCCAGTCCTCTCCTGACTCTATCTTAATGTTTTGTCTAGAAATGCCCGTTAAAATTCTTTAAAAGTTTAGATAACTTCAGTGATGTTAATTTAACTTATGATGGTAAAATTGGTGGAAAAGAGCAAAAAAAACGACAACAGATTATCAAAAAACTACATTTTCCAAAAGTTCAAGTTTTGGAGCCTACCTACAGGAAAGACATCGAGACTCAGCCTGAAATGGATCCCAGGAGAAAGGTACAGCTTTCGGATGTAGAGTTCAATATTACATCGGTAGAGCCCTCTAAAGTGGGCGCCAAACAGCCTTTAGAACAAAGAGTTACTCAGGTTCGCACATGTGCAGTACCATCTGACGGCAATGTTATGAATGAACCACTTGTAGTAACATCAGTTGAAGTACCGGCTGGGGAAAGGCATTTGTCAACTGTAGCGGTGGCACTGCAAACTGCACCTTTTGAGATAAAAGAACCTATACAACTTGATGGACTGGGGAAAACCCCGGCCAGCGTCCTCCAGTCATTGCTGGAGAGGCTGTGGCTGGGGTTTCCACACGCAGCTATACTACAAGGAAGGCAACCAGAATGAAGGAAGCAAAAGAAGACCCTTTGGTTATGCAGAAGAAGCAAGAATCTGTTGAGCCAGAATCTCTTCCAATTGAAAAGATTCTTGTGAATCTTGAATCTAAATGATCTTATACAATGCAGGGATTATCCAAGATTATGACTGAACTTGGTACTAGGTTTAATACTCTGTGGTGAAAATACATTCTCAACAGATGGCTGAGTTTGGAGCTTTTAAGCTTGAAGTGAGAGATAAATTTAATTCGTGTGAAGAAGATATAGACGAAATACGAGATCATGTTTCAGATGTGACCAAAATGGTCAAAGACTTACAAACTCAAAATAAAAATTTGGTGAAAAAGATTGATTATTTGGAAAACCAATCCAGACGGAACAATATAAAGATTATTGGTTTGCCGGAAGGAATGGAGGGACCAGTCCCAAGAAAATTTTTTACTGAATGGATTCTGCAGGTGCTGGGTCAAGAACATTTCCTGGAAGGTATAATACTGGAACGTGCTCACAGAGGCTTGCGTAGAAGACCTATTTCAGGTCAAAGTCCAAGACCTGTTTTGGTTCGTTGCTTGAATTATTACGACAAGAAATAATTTTACGAGTGGCTATTAGAAATGCACAACAGAGAAAATCACCCTTGATGATTCAAAATAATCGAGTTTTCTTCTATGCAGATTTGAGTCAAGAAGTTATGTTCCAATGACGGGAATTCAATTCTGCTAAAGAGTTGTTGTGGAAGAAAGGTTATAAGGCAACCTTTAGATATCCAGCTGTTTTGAAGGTTTTTCAAGATGGTTGCCAACCAAAGTTCTTTGATTCTCCAAAGGAAGCTATAGCATTTGCTCAAGAGCTGCCAATTACTCGGTTTCAACAGAGACGTAGTCCGCCGCGATCTTTAAGGAGACAAGAGATGGAAGAAAAGAGCCGTGCTCCAAGAAGGAATGGTTGTAATGGTGACTCGGCAGTTGGAGCTGATTAAAAGAAGAGTTGTTCTTTTTTTTTAATTTTTTTTTAAATATTAAATAATGATGATGTTAGATTAAGATGAAGTGAGAGTTGGGGGAGAGAACTGGATGGGCACTATTTCCTGAAAGTCATCTGCTACGTGTGTGTTATCTCACACCCATTTTTTTGGGAGTTACCGCATTGCGCGGTTTAGACGGGAGGGGGTATTTTTAACCTCCTACCTGTTTTTTTTTCCTTTTTTTGTATTATTAGATTAAAGAGTTAAGGGTTTTCTTTTGTGTTTATAAAAAAAAGCATAAGAAAGTATTTGATTGTTTAAAAAACTAAAAATTCATGTGGTTTTTTTTGTAAAGTTTATTCAGTAGATCAGGAATATTTGAAATTTAAATGTGAATGGGATGGATAATTTTTTTTTAATTATTTTTCTTTAACTTTAAGGTGAAAGGAGTGGTAATTTTGGTGTATATTATTTTGCTATTTTAGTTATAGAACGAAGGGAATAATGGTGAAAGTTATAAATTGAATTGTACAATTCTTAATGAGGCTTGAATTTTGTTTTTGGCTTATGCTCCATTTGTTGAAGATATAGATTTCGTTGCAGATGTATTTTTATATTTGGATATCTGAATTTTAACGTAATGATTGGGGATATTTAAATGTGGTATTGGAGCTTTTATTGGGTAATTATTCAAGGTTAAAAGGGAAAAATGGTGGAAGAGTACCAAATTTGAATTGTACAATGTTTAATGAGGTTGGAATTTTGTTTTAAGATGGCAGTTTATGTGACTAATATGATGATAGATGTGAAGTTAGTTGATATTTGGTGAAGGTTTATCTCTATTGAGAAAGTTTTATTTTTCATCTTTTTTTTTCTCATGCTACAATTTTTTTTAAAGAATTGATTATTGTTTCAGAATTTTTGATAGACAATGTTACTGATTTTACTAATTTTTTATATTAAGTTTGTTAATTATATGTTTCATCTTAACTCTGTTAAATATATGCATTTAAGTTTGATTTAAATATGTTTTTTAAGTCTGATATCTTAGTATTAATTACTTTTCTTTTTGTTACTATTTTAATTGGTTATGTTTTTGTTTTTTTTGTAAGTGGGTTTTTTTCTCACATATATTATTAACTTTATTAATTCTTCACTCTTTATTTTGAGGGGGAAGGGGGGTTTGGACTAATTTGAGTTGGGTTATTAATGTGTAATAATTATTGGGGAGGGTATAGTTTATTTAGATTACTGATACTGTATTGTAATTTTATTATTTTGTTCTTAATTTTTAAATGTAATTCTATATGTTATTCATGTTATAAAATCTTAAATAAAGTTTAAAAACAAAAAAAAGATGTCGGCCACAACCGGTATGAATCGGTGATAAAAATTAATCGTACCAGTGAATTCTTGCAGCCCCTTCATTATGTGGGGTTTGAGGAAGCACTTAACAAACTCTATCTTTTCAAGCAGGGTTTAGTTCCGTGCCTGTTGATTTGACCCCCAAGGAAGTCGAACGTTTCCAACCTGAACTAGCACTTAGCAAGGTTTATATCGTAAGTCCAAATTCCCGCAGCCCGGCGCACAGTCACATTAGACGGTCTCTGTTTAGCTTCATTGCCACCACTTTGACATCTTGTGGTTACTGCCACCCTCTGCTGTTGGAGAATATCCTCCTTGATCTCAGCCCCTCAATGTAACTAAGAACCCCTAAAATGTCCCTAATGTTTTGGCCTTCATCACTACTCCTGGCAAGGCATTCTTGACACCCACAACTCTGGGTAAAAGAAAATACCCCTGATATCTCCCCTAAATCTTCCTCCCTTTGCTTTAGACAGATGTCTTCTAGTGTTTGCTACTCCCATCTGGGTTTCAGGCAAACTGAAGGGCATCTTTCACCGAGTTTCTGGTTTTCCAGCAGTTCTGGATGTCTATCTCTGGATGCTCTGCTCCGTGGACCACCCCGCAGTATCCCATCTAGTCCTGGAGTCTCTGTGTCAGCAATGCTCTGCTGACCACTGCCTGATGGCTTTGTGGTCAAATGTGTTTGTCTATGAAACCGTTACCAGGAAGGTAAAGGGGCAAAGTCCTGCTGACTGGAACATTGTGCAGCACCAGGGCCAGGCCAATCTTTCGCAACACCTGAGCCAGGTAGAACCTCAGCACAGAGCAGCATTTGGTGCCCTAGCACTTTGGTTACAAGCACTGCCACACACAATTATGGTCATGCTGGTTACACCCTTGTCCCCATTGATTGATGATGTACACGGTCCTTCTCCAGACTCTATCCATTTTGGACCCCCACATGAATAGGAAATTTGTTTTGGGAATTGACAGGGTGGTGGTGTGGGGATGGGCCAAACCTGGCCCACGTGCAGCAGGACTGAAAGTTCCTTGCACATTGCACCTGATAATCAGGTTTTACCCGAATGACAGAGATGGGTATCTGTGTGGTTCTCCCTGTCTCCTGGACCTGGGGGTCTTTGTACTGCTCCCCATCTCCTTAAGTTGGTGCTTTGTTCTCCACCACCCCCACAAGAAATCCAAGACCCCTGGATGGAGGGCAGAGGCGCAGAGAGATCAGTGAGAACACGGGTAGTTTCAACAGGGTGGGGTCCATCCAGGCGCCTGATAACAGGAGGAACCAAGTGGGAAGGAGGATGCAGGGCATTCGATAGCAGGACATTGCAAGAGAGTGGATTCCTCGAACTCTTCAGGGGAGAAGGCGCTGGTCGATCCATCGGTTTAGGTGGGGCAGGGTATAGACATGGCAGCTGACTGGAATTGTCAGCGGGTTACTGAGACCTGGGAAAGGAGGGGAAGGAGGGTGCAGTAGTGTTCTGAGAGTGCTGAGGGAGAGGCAACATGGGTGCCACCTCAAGGCAACGGTCCCCTGATTGATTGCAGGGATGGGCTCTGTAAATAGACTCATAGATATCCAGCACAGAGCATCTTTGTCGCCCTGCCATCAGGAAGGAGATATGGAGGAATAAAAGCAGAGCAGCCAGGGAGGGAAATAGCATCTTCCCACAGGCCATGAGATTAACAAGGGAACATGAGCTGGATGGGAGCTAAGAATGAAAAGGGTGAGACGAATATGGACTGATTACAACAGCTCAGCAAGCAGGAGAGAGGGGCTGAAGGGCCTGTTTATGTTTTCTCTATCTGGACCAGCTTTTGAGTTCAAGCTTTAAAAAACCCAATCATTTTTAAATTTAATATCAATGGTACAGAATGAATCAAGAGACAAGATGTCTGTCCAGCAGCAAGCGTCGAAGGCACTTCCTGAAACGGAGGCTCTGAAACCACAGGGAGGTTCTGGACGGAAAGAGGCCCAGCTTCTTCTGGAAGGAGGAGAGGAGAGGCAGGGGAAATGCGGGGGAAGGGAAGGGGAGGGGAGGGGCTAGGGATGCCGTCCACCGTTCACCTCCCCTTTCCTCTACACCGTTCCCCTCCCCTTTCCACTGCCCGTTCCCCTCCCACATCCCCTCCCCCTTCCAGTCCCCAGTTCCCGTCCCCCGCTCGCCTCCCCCATTCCCCTCCCCCTTCCCTTCCTCCTACTCCTAACCCTAACCCCTAACAAAATCCTAAACCTAACCTTAACACTACCGATACCCCCTACCACCACTCCACGTCCCCTAACTCTACCCCCACTCCATCCACTAACCCTAAGTTTATTCCTACGCCTATGCCACCCCTAACCCCAACCCTAATGCTACCCACCATCCCCTAACCCCAAACCTCACTCCTCCTCTACCCCCCTGCTCCTACCCCCTTCCCCTATACCTAACATAAGCCCACTTCCCCGAACTATAGACCTAACCATAAGCCAAGATATAGCCCTACCCCATGTCTCCTAACACTAACCCTAACTCTACCCAACTTCCCCAACCCTAAACTAAACCCTATCCCTATCCCTTACAACCTACCTCCTTCCCCTAACCCTACCTCCTACACCTTCCCCATACCCGCACCCCCTACAACTATCCCCTTCCCCTAACCATACCTCCTACACCTTCCCCATACCCACACCCCCTACAACTACCCCCTACCCTATCCCTTACAACCTACCCCCTTCCCCTAACCCTACCCCTTCCCCATACCCGCACCCCCTACCACTATCCCTACCTTATCCCTTACAACCTACCCACTTCCCCTAACCCTACCTCCTACCCCTTCCCCATCCCCGCACCCCCTACCACTACCCCCTACCCTACCCCTTATCACAACCCCTACCCTTACCCCCTTCCACTACCCCCTTTCTCCTACCCCCTTCCCCTCCCCCTCCTTCCCTTACGTTAGGGGTAGGAAGGGGAAAGGGAAGGGGGAGGGGAAGGGGAGGAGGAGAAAGGGAGGGGAAGGGGGAGGGTTAGGGGAGGGGATGGGGAGGGGAAGGGGAGGGGGAAAGAGGAAGGGAAGGGCGGAGGGGAAGAGGGAGGTGAAGAGTGGAGGGCTGGGGTTAGGGCATAGGTGTGAGGGCAGGGGAAGGGGAAGATAAGCGGGAGGGGGTTGGGATGGAGGAGGGGTAGAGGAGAAGAGGGGAAGTGGGTGAAGGGACATGGAAGAGGCAGGGAATGGGGTTGGCAGGGCCAGAGGGATACGACGGGGAGGGGTTCAGGCCATCATGATGTTGTCCGTCCTCTGTTCAGCTGGGATGCGAGGTTCTTCTGGACTCGTGTCTTGTCTCTGAGATCGCTCCTTCTCCTGGGAAGAGAAATACGAGTGATAGAGATACTGTCTCTGAGGCCTGAACACAATGACTTTGGAGGGTCCCAACACTTCCCCCATCATCCCCCCTACCCCTGAACCCTCCCCTCCCTCACACCAGTACTCTCCATTTTTCTTGAATTCCTGTCCATATTAAAATCCTTTTCATGCCTTTTTTGGACAAGCCTCCGCTACTACCCCGACAATGCATTCCAGCCACCCACTACATTCTGTGTGAATAAAATGTACCCCTCACGTCTTGCCTAAATTTCCCTCAGCTCACCTTATTTAGACGTCCTCTGGTATTCTCGCCCCAGGAATGCACACAATATTCCAAGTGTGGTCTGACGAGAATTTTATACATCTGCAACGATACCTCTCGATTTTTGAACTCAATCCCCTGACTCCTGAAGGCCAGCACACAATACACCATCTTAAACTCCCTCTCAATTTGCACAGCAACCTTGAGTGATTTATGGAGCAGGATCTAAATATTTCTCTGTCCTGCACACTGTTCATAATCCTGCCATTAACCAAGTGCTCTGCCCACACATTCTTGTAATCCGCATTCAATGAAGATATTGGTCTATATGAAGCTACTTTTAATGGGGCTCCAACCTTCTTTGGAATAACTGTTATTCGTGCCCTTGAAAATTACTCTGGAAATAAACCTGGACCAGTTGCTTATTTAAGTACATCTGATTTACAGGATTGAACTCCATCTGTCACTTCTCTGCAAACTGGATGACCTATGACAACCTTCTACACTGTCTACAACATCTCTACCTCTGTGTGATCCCCTGACGTACCCACCCTTCCACTCCCATCATCATTCATAAAAATCACAAAGAGCAGGGGTCCCAGAGCAGATCCCTTTGGAGCGCCACTAGTCATTGTTCCATCTACTACTACCCTCTGTTTACTGCAGACAAGCCAATTCTGAATCCACACAGCCAAGGCTCCATGGATCCCATGCCTCCAGACATTCTGAATGAGGCCTCCGTGGGGATCTTGTCAAGCACCTTACTAAAATCCTCGTGCAGCACATACAGACCTTGACCTTCATCTATTTCCTTTGACACCTCCTCGAAAAACTCAATTTGACTCGTGAAGCAGGACCTGCTCCTCACAAAACTATCCATGAGTTTGCCCAGCATGTTTGGGCATTGCCCTCGGCCCCAGCATCTGCAGACTTGCTGGCCAGTCCCTCCCTTACCCCTTCCCAGAGCTTCCTCATCCATTAGAACATCAAGCATTGCTGCCCAGTACAGGCCCTTTGGCCCATAAAGGCTGTACTGACCTTTGTAAATGTTCTCCACAACCTTTACCAGACCCACACCCATAGGAACATAGGAAGTGGGAACAGGAATAGGACAAAAATGGCCTATCGAGCCTGCTCCGCCATTCAATACGATCATGGCTGATCTAATTTATGACCAAACTCGACCTACTCTGCCTTCTCGCCATATCCCCAAATTCCTCTATCATGTAAAAACTCTGTTCCCTTACATCCACATGCTCGTCTCAGAGACTTTTATATGTACCTATTCTACCAACCGCTACCACTTTCTCCGGTGACGCATTCAAAGCTCTCACAACTCTCTGCATAAAAAAAAATCTCCCCTCACCTGAAGCGGATGCTCTCTGAGATTTGCACCTGACACTTTAGGAAAGGTTTCTGGCTGTTCATTCCATCTAAGGCCCCCACAATCTTATTTAGAATAAGTTATTAAGCTGTGGAAGGGGCAAGTTGGGAGAGGGAGGAGGGGAGAGAGCTGGTGGGGGAGGGGTGAGAGCTGGTGGGGAGGGGACAAGGCCGTGTTGTGGAGAGGGATCAGGACCGCGTTGAGGTGGTGAACGGACAGACATGGGTGGATCTACCTGCCGAAATAAAGGAGCAATAAGAAGGCCATCTCGGGATCTACTAGCATCTTCTGGGGCTTGATGTCTCAATGGAAAACCCCCTGAGGATGGAAGTAGGCCATGCTCTGCTACAGCTGGTACATGAACATCTGGCAACACAACGATATAACATGACCCACTCTGCCTCCACACTGGCCGGGTCTATATCCTGAGGGTAAGGGGAGGTGGGTGAAGGGCCCCTCCCTGCCAATCAACATCCATCCTCATCATCCTCTCCACCCCTCTCCCCTCACTACCCTTTCTCTCCTCATCAATACCCATTGAGACCCTCATGCACCCTTCATCGATATCCAGTCCCCAGCAAGACTCAGCCAGTAAACTCCTTCATATCCTCCAACCCCACCATCCAAGCTTGCCCCAGTGGACAACTTGACCACCCAGACCCACAACCACCTTGATGTAGATCATGGGAATGGGCTGCTTGGCCTTGTTGAAGTGCTGGACCATGCAGTGAACCGTCTTGGGAACATAGTCCAGACCCAGATTCAAATAAACCTGCTCTTCCTCTTGGACACAATACAAACATGTCAGCTGGATTTACCCTCCAAAACCCCGTGCCTCTCCCAACAGGAGTGCCAGCCCCTCCTGCTCTCTGTAGGCCTGATGCCCCCACTGCTCAACACAACATGGCATGAATCCAACGGCTCAGCGAGCAGAGCGTCAACAGGCCGTAGTGGACCCGTCCGCTGCCCCATCATTCGGCTTCTGGTGAGACTGCACAAAATGTGCAGCTCTGACCGCCCTCCCTCGTGAGGCAAGGATTCACCGAGGGAGAAAAACCATTGACGTTTCGAGATGAGAAATGTTTGCAGCCGGGTGTTGGCTGGGGTCGAACATGTGGAGGCTGAGTTGTTGGGACGATTCAGAGCAGGCGTTGATTTGGAAGTGCACCAAAAGGTGCCAAAAGTGAATTATGGGGGAAAGTACATTCGTGAAATGAATTGGGGAAACAGACTGGAGGGGCTGAGTGGCCGAATTTGGCGACCTTGTCTTGTGGTCTTGGCTGCTGCTGTCTGGAGTTGAAATGGCAAGAGGTCATGAGTTAATGGGTGAGGAGCAGGGCAGCCAACGTCAAAGAGTCAGCACTGGTCAGAGGGGCAGGATGGAGGCAACAGAGAGGCTGCAGCGAGACAGATCGATTGAAGGAATGGGGAAGGTAGCAGCAAATGATATGCATCAGAGTGAGGGTGGGGTGGGTGCAGGTGAATCTTACCTTGACTACAGAGGAGAAGTTGAGAAGAGGGACAATGATGGTGTGATCCAACTTTCGCACGATCTGCAGTTTGCGGTTCTATGGCGAGAGAAGAACATCAGCAAGGCTGGGCGATGGGTCGGGGCCCTGAGGGGCAACTTGTCCAAGTTGAGGGGGGAGGCGGGGAGGAGATTTGTCAAGAGGTCAGAGGTGGGGAACTCCAAGGGAGGCCGAAGTGGGGGACTTTTCGAGAGTCAGTGGGGGGGACTTTTCGTGTCGCTGGAGTGGGGACTCGTCAGGGGGTTCAATGAAGTATCATTTCAGTTTTTATGATTGTTTTCCCAGCTTCTACTAAACAATGAATTTGCAGAAAATCTTTGATATTTGCCAGGTGTGTGTGTGTGTGTGTGTGTGTGTGTGTGTGTGTGTGTGTGTGTGTGTGTGTGTGTGTGTGTGTGTGTGTGTGTGTGAGTGTGTGTGTGTGTGTGGGGTGGGGGGTTGTGTGTGGGGAGGGGGGCTGCTGTTGTGGGTTTGTGTGACTTTCTCTGTTTCCAAACCCCATGGCTGCTTTGGTCTCTGTCAGATGCTCCTCTTTCCACCCACCCTTCAAAAATGTGTTTGGGGTGTTTGTCAATTGGGTGTAATTGTGTGAAACGGGCTCATGTGTCGCAAGGGCCTGTGAACGTGCTGTAGGCCCTAAATTTAAATATCAGGGTTTTTCATTTCCACACAACTGCTCCTCCCCCTCACCTTGAATCTCTTGTCTTGCAAGATCTTCTTGATGGCAATCAGCTCTCCGGAGTCCACCAGCCTTGCCTGGTACACCACTCCGAAAGATCCATTGTCGATGATTTTAACATCTGTGCAGGACACCACCTTGGGGACGTTGGGTCCATGACACGGTGTGGCCACCTCTGTTGTGACCTTATTGCCATGTCCTCTGGGGCAGAAGCAGCAGCATTTACACACCCAGAGGGTACACAACAGGTCATTTATCCCAACCCAGCCTTGCTGTCCAAGTTAGTCTCTACCCCTCCCTCTAACTCCCTTCCAAGGGTCACCTAAATGTCAGAATTGATCCTCTGGTGGTTCGTTCCAGCTTCTCTCAGTAGAAATATTGCCACCCCAGGTCCTTCTATGATCACTCTCCTCAGACTGAGGCCAGTTCTGCAGCCGTTCACTTTGTCTACAACCCTCCCTCCATGAGAGGATCAGATCATCTTGACCTTCAGCACGTCCCGGGGAGATGAACCACTCTGAACCCTACCACGGGTTTAGCAGAAGCCCTCCACATTCCCAGAAGCTCAGCAACACCGTGATCTTCCATGATGCAAGCGAGACCTCGTCGCCTGAGGGAGCAGGTGGTGCGGAGAGAGCCCCACTCTTCACCGCTCAACTCTGTTGGGTCTGCCGCAGCAGAAACACTTTCTAGCACCTTGATCCAGGTCCACTGGGGGAAAGAATCCTATCCCGGTTGGGGGGGTGTGGGGGTGTATGCAAGGGTGGAAGGGATCTTGTAACCACGGGGAGGAGGAGCGGTCCTGTCTCTCAGTGGACAGATCCCATTCCAGGTGGAGGGGGAGCTCTGTCCCATTTCTGTTGAAAGGTCTGCCTTCCATCCCCCTCGCAACTTCTCTTCTCCCTCAGACACCTCACATTCTCCCCTGCCCAGATTCCTCTACCACACTCTTATCCCCCACCCAACACCACCCCCATGGTTTCCCCAGTGCTTTCCGTCCCCTCGCACCCATCCCCCCAGCTCAACCCTATGTCCCCTATCTCTGATCCAATCTCCCTTGACATTAGCCTGTGGTGCAACCCCGTTCCTTTGTTCTCCCCTCCACTCCTACAGACCCCATCCCTGTATCCCCTCACATGCCATTGTTCTCCCCTCCCCAGTCCCCTCCAGCTGCCTCATAAAGTGCCCTACACTCAGGATGGGGAGAGGGGATTAAATGCAGCCTCCATTCTCTCCGCCCACACTGGGTAAAGGATGGTGCCAGAGGAGTCTCTGTCCCAGTCGGGGAGTCTGTAACAGGCTCTTTATCTCACCCATGGGCGCAGGGTGCTTCCAAACACAACCCTGTTGATCAGAGGGTCCCTGGGATGATACAGCGTCCTACTCCGACACGTGGGCCAGAATCCCCTTCCAGGAGAGGCATCTTTCTCGTGTTGCTGTGCCATGGCACGACTCAGCTATGGCTGCCCCATGCAGTGACATCATCACCCCCTCTGTGTCATCATCTCCCCCCTCTGTAACACCTCCCCTCTCTGTCACACCACTAGTGTAATGGGCAGGGACATCCAACCATTTAAATCCTCCTCAATTTCCCGAAGCAAGGGGAGAATAATTCAGCTGGTCTAAATTACTCGTTGTTATCTATTCTAACTCCTAGATATTTGATCCCATTTTGCCGCCACATTTGTTGACTATTTTCTTGACATTGGCTCTAATCCCCCTTCTTAAGTGACATGATTTTGCACATATCCCAAAAGAACTTATACCCAGAGATGTCCCCATAGTCCTCCAGGGTGGAGCACAACTTGGGCAATGAGTGTGTCGGGTCTGTCAGATATATCAGAACAACTTCTGCAAATAAATTGATTTCATGCTCTTCCTGGCCTGTTCTGAAACCTTTAATGCCTGAATCCTGGCAAATGGCCTCGGCTAATCGCTCCATGGCCAGTAAAAACTCACTCACTGGGGGTGTGGAGGGGGGGGGAGTCAGACCTTGATCGGCATGCCTGTTGGCTACCTCTGTCCCTCTCATCTCGACATCAGTGGCTCAGGTTCCTCCTGCAGTGCACAGCAGCACTGCTGGACCACCTTTATCTCCTTATTTTCCTGGGCCCTCTCCAAATCTTTCCTTTCTATGATCTCACATTGGTTTCTCAGGAGAAACACTGGCAGCCAAAAGGCACCCTTTGATTCCCCTTAGAATTTGGGAACGCCGACTTCTTGAAGTGGGACCACACGTGGTGACCTATTTTCTCAAGATGTGGATCCAGGAGCTTGGACCAGTCTACCAGTTTGCCGTGGTCCGCCAGCATGCTTGCCAAGCTCCCGAACCCTGCACTCTCGTCAGTCCACCCGCAGATCTTGTTCTCCCTGCCTGCACTCGATTTCCTGCCCCAATTCCAAAGCATCTCCACTGCAGCTGTGTTCAGTCGGAACTCGAAGGACCCTGCTCACTGCACCAATTATTATGTGTGTGAAACTGTTTCGAGGGGTCCCAAGGGTGGCGAATTTGAACACAGTTGTCTTTTATTGACACATGTACTGAAGTCGCACGAGGAGTAAAACACACACACAGACACAAACTCGCCAGATTAATCGATACACTTGCAACCACTCGTGGATAGAAAACTTGACAATCAACTTGTCACATACGATACCTTGAACAGGTCATTCATTCACTCATTGATTTTGGATGCCTGTGGGTGGTAGGGGATATGCAGGTGGCCCCAAATACTTGGCATCACCACCCATTGCTGGTCAGACGTTACCCGATAGGGTATTCCACATATCGAGCACGCTTAAATGGTGCTTGGTCGGCCCACTGGCAGGACATCCGAGTATGTGCTGACCATCATGAGAACATATCACTTTTTATTTTGGCAGGGGAGAGGCCTGATATGGTCAATTTATCAGACTTGGTCAGCTCCCGAACACCAGCGAATGTGGCCCTTGGTTTTAATTGCTGACAAATAGGGCATTTGGCCATCACAGTTCTTGCAACATCATGAGACCCCCAGATCCTCTGTCCATCATAGTGCCCCCATATGCCCACATTTATGATGCACCAATGCTGCCAAGGCTCCAGGGTCTCTCTGCTTGGGGAAAATAGTGGCAGAGCATATTTGAGCAGCTCAGTCCACAGTGGCATTGCGTCAGCTTCAGCGGTTTTCCTGGAGGTGTGTCCATCCACGTGGTGGACCCTGGTTATTCTTTTGTTGTTCCACCTCTCAGAAGATCTGCCAGTGCTGTTGTCCTCAGAGCAGGCAGCCATGGATCTGCCTCCCTGTCTCCTGACGCCGACCCATCCACACTGACGTGCTGTTTGGCACAGCCCAGAAATCCTGTTGCACTGATCGGAAAAGAGGCTCCTGGGCCCGCCTGGTTGTCCCTTTTCGGATCAGTGCCACAGCTGCCAGCTTGGACAGTTGGCTCTCCCCTCCACCTCACCCTCTTGTGTCAGTACTTTATCTGTGGTGAGCTGGAGTGCTCCCACTTTACACCGTTGTTTTTCGCACCTCCACCAGCTGGAGCCGTCAGTAAACCAAGCTTTTTCCTGCTGTCCAGCATCGAGAGTGTTGAACGGTTTGCCCCAGGCCATGGTGCCAAGCTCTTCTCGGGGTCATTCAAGTGGGAGGCTGTCACTTTCGGACAGGACATGATCTGTTCTTGCAAGTGGCTCAGCCCTTCGGGCCCGGCCTCTGTGCGGTCTGCCATGTACCACTTCTTCGGTCCGCTGTGAGTGGCATCCGCAGATTGAACCCATCACATGTTGGGAGGTGTGGCTGGAGTGTGTCTGTCTCTGCTGCCATCTGGTTCTCTGTGGTAAGCAGGCGACCATCTGACACTCAGATGGGGAGTCGCGGGAGGCAGCTTCCAGGAGGGAATTGAACCAGAAGCTGTGTGGGACTCGGCGACCTTGCCTCTTTTGCTCAAGGCTCCACTAGGCCATTGTCTTCATTGCAGAGACAAGTCATTCAAAGGGTCTTCCAGTTTTGAGGGGTTGGGGGGTGCTTGTGGTCAGTGGCAGTGGTGTTCAACAGCGTGTTTTACCATTTAAGAAGCCATTTGTTGTTCAGGTCATCAATGAAGCGGAGAGTTTTTTTTTTCTGGGCAACATTGTACAGTAGATGGAGCGACAGGGTGAGATGGGGAATATGTTGGCACCAGTAACCCAAAACACACACAAAACTTTGTGCCTCAACTTGTTGGTGGGCACCGCAATGAGGATTTTGCTTTGAGCAACCATTGATATTCTTCTGCTGCCTGGATGCTCAGGAAAAAGACTGTTGGACTAGGACCCTGGACCTTTTCCAGGTGGTGCCTCCCTGGTGCCAGTGTCTGGGGTGTTGCTGCTGGTGTCCAAGACATCCTAAAATGGGACAGAGGTTGTGGCACATGGAGATACCAATGACATAGGGAGGAAGAGGGAAGAGTTCCTGAAAAGTGGGTCCAGGGCATTTGGTGAGAGCTGAAAAGAAATAGCTTGAAGGGACTCATGTTGGGATGACTGTCTGGGCCATGCGACAGTGAGAGCAGGAACTGAATGAGGTGGAGGATGAAGGCGTGTCCTGAAGGTGCGGGTGAAGAGCTCCTTGAGGGCATCCTATTTGCCTTGCTCGGGAGGCTGATGTCAGAAGTCGATGAGCCTTGCTGCCATGTCCTGAAGAGCAAGAACATCATGGACGAGTAATGGATGTCATCAGCGGTGATCTCTTGGAGGTGGAACTGGTCCTTGGCCTGTTTGAACCCCACGTGTGGCTGCGACATCCAGAACATTGACAGCTTCAACCAAACCATCTGAAGAGCCACCTGGACCGTGATCTTCACGTCCAACTGAAGGGCTGGGTCCTGCTGAGGTCACCACTGTAGCAGACACTTCTGTTGAAGAGAGAAGTGGGAGGGGGTAGCATATTGTGGATGGGGGTGGGGGGTGGTTTCTTTATTCTTTCTTTTATAGATGCCACACATTAGATGAGCATTATTATTAATTGTGTGAATTTGTTGTGGTTTTAAGTTTATAAATATTTTTTTTAAATGATTGGCAGTACCACGAGTGGCAGATAGGATCATGGGGAATCTCTCCCCCCAACCCACCCACCCCAAATATCAATGGGATAAACCGGGTTCATTGTCAATGTCGTTGAGGATCCCTTCCACCTGCCCACAGCATTTGGCAGCTCTTCTCATCAGGAAAGAGGTCGAGGAATATCGGAGCCAGTAGCACCAGGCCCAGAAACAGATTCTTCCTGCGAGCAGTGAGAATGGAGAATGATGGATGACCGGCTCAGTCAAAGACTCCATGACTCTGCTATTGATTCAAGAGAATTTATTTCTTTTTTGGGAGGGACTGCACGTGTATCATTTGTCTCTCTGTGCGTAGGTCCCGTTGTGTGTTTGCAGAGGTTTCCACCATGAATACAGTTTCCTCGGGTTAAATTTGAACGGGTACAGAGGAGCTTTCGTGGATTGGAGAATGTATCTCATGAAACAAAGGTGACTGAGTTCGGGCTTTTCTCTTTTTCACCCCAAAATTAACTTTATTCTAAAATTATTGACCAAGAGGACAACTGTTCCATGTCTTTTCTCATCCTCGTGTTGCATGCCTATATTCCCTTCACTGCTCATGTTCTCTGTTTAACATCATTCCACCACTTTGACACCTTGTGGTTACTCCCTGCACTCTGTGGTTGAAGGGGTTCCCCTTAGTCTCCGCCCCTCAAGTCACGGGGGATGAGAGTCCTTCCCCACAGCGCCCTCGTGTTGGCTGCGCCAAGCCTCAGTGCATCTCTCAGCAACCTGGAATAGGCCGGTGGGCAGCATTCCCTCACCCACATCTCCATGTGCTAAAAGACCAGCAGGTTAACGTCGAACAGTTATGCCCTTCGGACCTCGATGTTGCGCTGACCTATCAATTCCAAGCAAAATAAAAACTAGACCCTTCCTCCTTCATAACCCTCCATTCTTGCAATGGAGGGGGTGCAGAGACAATTCACCAGGCTGATACCTGGAATGGCAGGAATGACTTATGAGGAAAGATTGCACAAATTGGGATTATACTCCCTGGAGTTTAGAAGATTGAGAGGGGATCTCATAGAGACATATAAAATTCTGGCAGTACTGGACAGAATGGATGCAGATGGGATGTTTCCAAGGATGGGAAAATCCAGAACCCGGGGCCATGGTTTGTCGATAATAGGCAAACCATTTAGGATGGAGATGAGGAGGAATTTCTTTACCCAGAGAGTGGTGAAGCTGTAGAATTCATTGCCACAGAGGGCAGTAGAGGCAGGTTCATTAAATATGTTTAAGAGGGAATTTGATATATTTCTTCAGTATAAGGGTATTAAAGGTTACGGAGAGAAGGTGGGGATGGGGTACTGAAATTTAAGATCAGCCATGATCTCGTTGAATGGCGGAGCAGGCTCGAAGGGTCGAATGACCTACTCCAGCTCCTATCTTCTATGTTTCCTTCATTCATGTGTCCAAGAAGCCTTTAAATGCCCTAATATTTCAGCCTTCATCACCACTCCTGGCAAGTCATTCCTGGCACCCACAACTCTGTGTAAAAACAAGTACCCCTGATATTGCCCCTAAACCTTCCTCCCTTTGCTTTGGGCTTCTAGTGTTTGCTTCTCTTATCTGGGTTTCAGGCAGACCAAAGGGCATCTTTCACTGAGATTCTGGTCTTCCAGCAGTTCTGCATGTCTGTCTCTGGATGCTCTGCTCAGGGGACCACCCCGCAGTATCTCATCAAGTCCTAGTCTCTGTGTCAGCAGGAATTCCATGCTGATCACTGCCTGATGGCCCTGTGATCAATAGTGTTTGTCTATGCAACCATTCCCATGAAGGTGATGGGGCAAAGTCCTGCTGACTAGGACATTGTGTGGCATCAGGGCCAGACCAATCTTTCACAACACCTGAGCCAGGTAGAACCTCAGCACATAGAAGGTTTTGGTGCCCTTGCACTTTGTTTCCAAGCACAGCCATACACAATAGCCATGCTGGTTAGGGTTATTCCCCCATTGATTGACGATGTACATGGTCCTCCAGACTCTATCCATTTTGGACCCCCACATGAATAGGAAATGTGTTTTGGGAATTGACAGGGTGGAGGTGTGGGGCTGGGCCACACCTGCCTCACGTGCAGCAGTACCAAGAGCTCCTTGCACCTGATGACCGGGTTCTACCAGTTTGACAGAGTTGGGCATCTCTGTGGTTCTCCCTGTCTCCTGGAACTGGGGGTCTCCTTACAGCTCCCCATCTCCTTGAGTTGGTACTTTGTTCTACACCATCACCACAAGACAACCAAGACCCCTGGATGGAGGGCAGAGGCGCAGAGAGATCAGTGAGAATACGGGTAGTTTCAACAGGGTGGGGTCCATCCTGATGCCTGATAACAGGAGGAAACCAATGGGGAAGGAGGATGCAGGGCATTCGATAGCAGGTGGGGCAGGGTGTAGACATTGCAGCTGACTGGAATTGTCAGGGGGATATTGAGACCTGGGAGAGGAGGGGAAGGAGGGTGCAATTGTGTTCTGACGAGAGAGTGCTGAGGGAGAGGCAACATGGGTGGAACCTCAAGGCAAGGGACCCCTGAATTTTTTGCAGGGATGGGCTCTGTAAATAGACTCCCAGATATCCAGCAAAGAGCATCTTTGTCCCCCTGCCATCAGGAAGGAGATATGGAGGAATAAAAGTAGAGAAGCCAGGGAGGGAAATAGCTTCTTCCCACAGGCCGTGAGATTGACAAGGCAACATGAGCTTGATGGGAGCTAAGAATGAAAAGGTGGAGAGGAATATGGACTGATTACAACAGCACAGCCAGCAGGAGAGTGGGGCCGAAGGGCCTGTTTCTGTGTTGTCTATCTGGACCAGCCTTTTGAGTTCAAGCTTTAAAAGACCAAACCATTTTTAAATTTAATATCAACGGTATAGAATGAATCAAGGGACAAGATGTCTGTCCAGCGGCAAGCGTCGAAGGCATTTCCTGAAACAGAGGCTCTGAAACTACAGGGAGGTTCTGGCCGGAATGAGGTCCCGCTTCCTCTGGAAGGAGGAGAGGAGGCAGGGATAATGTGGGGTAAGGGGTGCCTTCCTACATTCACTTCCCATTTCCTCTACACCATACACCTCTTCATTTCCCTGCCCATTCCCCTCCCTCATCACCTCTCCATTTCCTGTGCCCCGCTCGCCGCCCACGCTCCCCTCCCCAACTTAACCCTAACCCCTAACAAACTCTAACCTTAACGTTAACACTACCGATACCCTTAAACACTACACCACATCCCCAACCCTAACTCTTATTTCCACCCTGTCCTCTAACCCTATCCCTATGCTGTCCCCTAAACCCAACCTAATCTTACCCACCTTCCCCTAACCCCAACTCACACCTCACCTCTACCTCCTACTCCCTTCCCCTAAACTTATCACAAGCCCACTTCCCCGAACTCTAAACCTAACCCTAAACCTCGACCTAACCCGATCCCACATCTCCTAACCCTAAACCTAACTTTACCTCTACCCGTCCCTGACCCTTATCTTAAATCTACCCACCTTCCCCAACCCTAAGCTAAACCCTACCCCTATCCTCTACACCTACCCCCTTCCCCTAACCCTACCCCATACCCGCACCGCCTACCACTACCCCATTACCTACCCCTACCCTCTCACTACCCCCCTTTCTCCTACCCCCTTCCCCTATCCCTCCTTCCCCTGTTAGGGGTAGGAAGGGAAGGGGAGGGGAAGGGGAGGAGGGGAAGGGTAGGAGGCGAAGGGGAGGGGGAAAGGAGAGGGGAAGGGGAGGTGAAGGGAGGAGGGCTAAGTTTCGGGCATAGGTGTGAGGGTAGGTGAAGGGGAAGGTGAGTGGGAGGGGATTGGAATGGAGGAGAGGTAGGGGAGAAATGGGAGGGGAAGTGGGTGAAGGGATATGGAAGAGGTGGGGAATGGAGTTGGCAGGGCCAGAGGGAGAAGGGGAGGGGTTCAGGCCACCATGATGTTGTCCGTTCTCTGTTCAGCTGGGATGCAATGTTCTTCTGGACTCGTGTCTTGTCTCTGAGATCGCTCCTTCTCCTGGGAAGAGAAATATGAGTGATAGAGATGCCGTCTCCGAGGCCTGATCACGATGACTTTGGAGGGCCCCAACTCTTCCCCCATCACCCCCCTCCCTACCCCTGCACACTAGGATCTTTCCCATTCCTCTGCTTTACCTGAGGAAGTGTGTTTTGGAGAAAAGCACGATCTATCTCTGCAGAGCTCAGAGCCACGTGTCTCCATCAGGCAACACCCTGGTTCACCATGACATGGCAGCAAGATGTTGGACAAATCGTGGATGGATCAGTCGAGTCCCTTCAGCTGACCCATCTGAACCTACCCCACAACAATATTACTCTTCCCTCCCTCTCACCAGTACCTTCTGTTTTTCTTTTATTCCTGTCCCTATATTAAAATCTTTTTTGTGTCTTTTTTGGATGAGCCTCCAGTACCACCCCTGCCAATGTATTCCAGCCACCCACTACATTCTGTGTGAATAAAATATCCCCCTCACATTTTGTCTAAAGTTCCCTCATCTCACCTTATTTAGATGTCCACTGGTATTTTTGCCCCAGGAATGCACACAATATTCCAAGTGTGGTCTGACGAGAATTTTGTACATCTGCAGCATTACCTCTCAGTTCTTGAACTCAATCCCCTGACTCCTGAAGGCCAGCACACAATACACCATCTTAAACTCCCTCTCAATTTGCACAGCAACTTTGAGCGATTTATGGCGCAGGATCTAAATATATCTCAGTCCTGCACACTGTTCATAATCCTGCCATTAACCAAGTGCTCTGCCCTCACGTTCTTGTAATCCGCATTCAATAAAGATATTGGTCTATATGAAGCTAATTTTAATGGGTCTCCAACCTACTTTGGAATAACTTTTATTCATGCCCTTGAAAATGACTCTGGAAATTAACCTGTACCAGTTGCTTGTTTAAGTACATCTGTATTTACAGGATTCAACTCCATCTGTCACTTCTCTGCAAACTGGATGACCTATGACAACCTTCTACACTGTCTACAACATCTCTACCTCTGTGTCATCCCCTGACATACCCACCCTTCCACTCCCATCATCATTCATAAAAATCACAAAGAGCAGGGGTCCCAGAGCAGATCCATTTGGAGAGCCACTAGTCATTGTTCCATCTACTACTACCCTCTGTTTACTGCAGACAAGCCAATTCTGAATCCACACAGCCAAGGCTCCATGGATCCCATGCCTCCCGACATTCTGAATGAGGCCACCGTGACGACCTCGTCAAGCACCTTACTAAAATCCACGTGCAGCACATACAGACCTTGACCTTCATCTATTTCCTTTGACACCTCCTCGAAATACTCAATTTGACTCGTGATGCAGGACCTGCTCCTCACAAAACTATCCATGAGTTTCCCCAGCATGTTTGTGCATTGCCCTCAGACCCAGAATCTGCAGACTTCCTGGCCAGTCCCTCCCTTACCCCTTCCCAGAGCTTCCGCATCCATTACAACATTAAGCATTGCTGCCCAGTACTGCCCAGTACAGACCTTTGTAAACGTTCTCCACAACCAACTAACCCTTACCCGTACCACACCCATAACTATGGGTGGATTAAATATCCAATTAACTTCTTTCTGAAGTAACGCATCAGGAATTTGATGTTGGTTCCAATTTTGAATAACTTTTCATAATTCTCGTTCAGCTCCTTTAAAGTTAGATCCATTATCAGAACATAATTCTTTTACTTGACCAGGTCTAGGAATAAAACGCCAAAGAACATTAATAAAAGAGTCTGTATCAAGCAATGACGCTACTTCAATATGAATTGCTCTCATAGTCAAACAAGTGAAAATAACTCCATATCGTTTTTCAACACTTCGTCCGCACTTTACTTGCAAAGGACCAAAATAATCAACTTCCACGGATGTAAATGGGAATTCATCAGGTGAAACTCTGTCATGTGGTAAATCTGCCATTTGTTGTTGTCCAGGTTTTCATTCTCTCTGTTAGTCACAAAGAGATGAAACCTCATGATTTCATTATTAATATATTTAAGCACTGATGTTCTATCAGTCCAAAACACAGGATCTGCTAACTCCATCTGTAATTCTCTTCTTAACATAGCGTCCATTTTGCTCACCATAGTAGCAGCAGTCAATTCCATTCAAGGTCTTGTGACCGACTTTAATCGAGCCACTCTGGCTTTTCCCATTACAAATCCACCATCTACTCGCACTTGGTTATTTCACAGGACTCAGTAACTGACAGGATCAAAACCACCTTCACTTACATCAGAAAAATGGTGTAACTGAGCAAATGTGGCCACTCCAAAGTCTGTTGACGTCAAAACGTCCAAGTATTTGAAGACGCTCAATCTAATTTTTCCAATCTTGTGCAATGGATTCTGGATTAGTTTCATCCCATCCAAATTTTCTTCTGCACAAAACTGGTATTTGGCCGGGCTGATCATTAGGTTGAATTCGGCCAGTCGGGAGAAGAGGGTGTGCAGGTGAGACTTGTGTTGTGCCCAGTCTCTGCTAGCGACAAGAATGTCATCCAGATAAATGAACACGAAATTCAAATCCCTGCGCACCGTATCCATGAGGTGCATTATGTCTGGGCGGTGTTCTTGAGCCTGAAAGGCATGCATAAAAATTCGAACATGCCGAAGGGGGAGATGATGGACGTTTTGGGGATGTCATCTGGGTGCAATGGGATTTGATGGTACACGCACACCAGATCGACCTTGGAGAATACTCTCACACCATGCAGATTGGCCATAAAGTCCTGAATGTGAGGGATGGGGTAACGGTCAGGTACTGTCGTGTCATTAAACCGTCGATAATCTCCGCAGGGGCGCCAGCCATCGGAGGCTTTTGGGACCAGGTGAAGCGGCGAGTCCCAAGGACTGTCGGAGGGACGAATGATCCCAAGTTCCTGCAGATGTGAGAACTTCTCTTTCGCTATCTGGAGCTTATCTGGTGGGTTTAACAGTAATGTACGATAAACTGTATCAGACACTGTGACACCAGGTTCACAGTTGGGAGAATATTTAACGGTGATATACAGTGGACTTTGGCAGATACTGTGACACCAAGTTTTCAGTAGTGAGAAGGTTTAACAGTAATGCATGATAAGCTGTGGTAGATACTGTGATACCAGGTTCACAGTTGGAAGAAGTTTTTACGGTGATGTAATATTAACTGTGGCAGATAAAGTGACACCAGGTTCACATTGGTGCAAAGTTTATGGTGATGTACGGAAGACTGATGCAGATATGGTGACACCACATTCACAACGAGGAGAAAGAATATCAGTGATGTGCAATAAACTGTGGAATATACTGTGACTCCAAGTTTACAGTGGGGAGGTTGAACTGTGATGTACGATAAATGGTGGAAAAAACAGTGATGAATGGGTCAACTTGGGGAGAATGTTTAACGGTGATGTACAGTCGACGACTTTGGCAGATACTG